>NW_028156387.1:0-5000 GCF_964263955.1 Coregonus lavaretus
GTAGTAGCAGCAGTAATAGTAGTTGTAGTAGTAGTAGTAGTAGTTGTAGTTGTGGTAGTAGTAGTAGTAGTAGTAGTAGTAGTAGAAGTAGTAATAGTAGTAGTAGTAGTAGTAGTAGAAGTAGTAATAGTAGTAGTAGTGCAGTAGTTGTAGTAGCAGTGTAGTAGTAGTAGTAGTAGTTGTAGTAGTTGTTGTAGTAGTAGTAGTAGTAGTGGTATAGTGTAGTGTAGTGTAGTATAAGTAGTAGTAGTAGTAGTGCAGTAGTTGTAGTAGCAGTGTAGTAGTAGTAGCAGTAGTAGTAGTAATAGTATCAGTAGTAGTAGTAGTAGTAGTAGTAGTGGTATAGTGTAGTGTAGTGTAGTAGTAGTTAACTCACTCAGTGACTGTCTTGGAGGACTTCTCTCTCTTGAAGGCCAGTTGGTATTTGAGGCTCTCCACCTCCTTCTTCATCTGGGGCAGATCCATCTCATCCATGACTGCTGATTGGCTGGGGGAGGGTTACCCTGGCAACCTGGGGGGAGGAAGTCATTAAGTCAAGTTAGTAGTCTGAACCAGAACAGCTCATAGGAGGAGGAGCCTATCTCCTGTTTCTGTAGTGAGACAGCTTGATGTACAGTACACCCCCTGGACAGGACACTAGTCTATCTCCTGTTTCTGTAGTGAGACAGCTTGATGTACAGTACACCCCCTGAACAGGACACTAGTCTATCTCCTGTTTCTGTAGTGAGACAGCTTGATGTACCAGTACACCCCCTGGACAGGACACTAGTCTATCTCCTGTTTCTGTAGTGAGACAGCTTGATGTACCAGTACACCCCCTGGACAGGACACTAGTCTATCTCCTGTTTCTGTAGTGAGGCGGCTTGATGTACCAGTACACCCCCTGGACAGGACACTAGTCTATCTCCTGTTTCTGTAGTGAGGCGGCTTGATGTACCAGTACACCCCCTGGACAGGACACTAGTCTATCTCCTGTTTCTGTAGTGAGGCGGCTTGATGTACCAGTACACCCCCTGGACAGGACACTAGTCTATCTCCTGTTTCTGTAGTGAGGCGGCTTGATGTACCAGTACACCCCCTGGACAGGACACTAGTCTATCTCCTGTTTCTGTAGTGAGACAGCTTGATGTACCAGTACACCCCCTGGACAGGACACTAGTCTATCTCCTGTTTCTGTAGTGAGACAGCTTGATGTACAGTACACCCCCTGGACAGGACACTAGTCTATCTCCTGTTTCTGTAGTGAGACAGCTTGATGTACCAGTACACCCCCTGGACAGGACACTAGTCTATCTCCTGTTTCTGTAGTGAGACAGCTTGATGTACCAGTACACCCCCTGGACAGGACACTAGTCTATCTCCTGTTTCTGTAGTGAGACAGCTTGATGTACAGTACACCCCCTGGACAGGACACTAGTCTATCTCCTGTTTCTGTAGTGAGACAGCTTGATGTACAGTACACCCCCTGGACAGGACACTAGTCTATCTCTTGTTTCTGTAGTGAGACAGCTTGATGTACAGGACACCCCCTGGACAGGACACTAGTCTATCTCCTGTTTCTGTAGTGAGACAGCTTGATGTACCAGTACACCCCCTGGACAGGACACTAGTCTATCTCCTGTTTCTGTAGTGAGACGGCTTGATGTACAGTACACCCCCTGGACAGGACACTAGTCTATCTCCTGTTTCTGTAGTGAGACAGCTTGATGTACCAGGACACCCCCTGGACAGGACACTAGTCTATCTCCTGTTTCTGTAGGGAGGCAGCTTGATGTACAGTACACCCCCTGGACAGGACACTAGTCTATCTCCTGTTTCTGTAGTGAGACAGCTTGATGTACAGTACACCCCCTGGACAGGACACTAGTCTATCTCCTGTTTCTGTAGTGAGACAGCTTGATGTACCAGTACACCCCCTGAACAGGACACTAGTCTATCTCCTGTTTCTGTAGTGAGACAGCTTGATGTACAGTACACCCCCTGGACAGGCCACTAGTCTATCTCCTGTTTCTGTAGTGAGACAGCTTGATGTACAGTACACCCCCTGGACAGGACACTAGTCTATCTCCTGTTTCTGTAGTGAGACAGCTTGATGTACAGTACACCCCCTGGACAGGACACTAGTCTATCTTCTGTTTCTGTATTGAGACAGCTTGATGTACAGTACACCCCCTGGACAGGACACTAGTCTATCTCCTGTTTCTGTAGTGAGACAGCTTGATGTACAGTACACCCCCTGGACTATCTCCTGTTTCTGTAGTGAGACAGCTTGATGTACCAGGACACCCCCTGGACAGGACACTAGTCTATCTCCTGTTTCTGTAGGGAGGCAGCTTGATGTACAGTACACCCCCTGGACTATCTCCTGTTTCTGTAGTGAGACAGCTTGATGTACCAGGACACCCCCTGGACAGGACACTAGTCTATCTCCTGTTTCTGTAGGGAGGCAGCTTGATGTACAGTACACCCCCTGGACAGGACACTAGTCTATCTCCTGTTTCTGTAGTGAGACAGCTTGATGTACAGTACACCCCCTGGACAGGACACTAGTCTATCTCCTGTTTCTGTAGTGAGACAGCTTGATGTACAGTACACCCCCTGGACAGGACACTAGTCTATCTCCTGTTTCTGTAGTGAGACAGCTTGATGTACAGTACACCCCCTGGACAGGACACTAGTCTATCTCCTGTTTCTGTAGTGAGACAGCTTGATGTACAGTACACCCCCTGGACAGGACACTAGTCTATCTCCTGTTTCTGTAGTGAGACAGCTTGATGTACCAGTACACCCCCTGGACAGGACACTAGTCTATCTCCTGTTTCTGTAGTGAGACAGCTTGATGTACCAGTACACCCCCTGGACAGGACACTAGTCTATCTCCTGTTTCTGTAGTGAGACAGCTTGATGTACAGTACACCCCCTGGACAGGACACTAGTCTATCTCCTGTTTCTGTAGTGAGACAGCTTGATGTACAGTACACCCCCTGGACAGGACACTAGTCTATCTCTTGTTTCTGTAGTGAGACAGCTTGATGTACAGGACACCCCCTGGACAGGACACTAGTCTATCTCCTGTTTCTGTAGTGAGACAGCTTGATGTACCAGTACACCCCCTGGACAGGACACTAGTCTATCTCCTGTTTCTGTAGTGAGACGGCTTGATGTACAGTACACCCCCTGGACAGGACACTAGTCTATCTCCTGTTTCTGTAGTGAGACAGCTTGATGTACCAGGACACCCCCTGGACAGGACACTAGTCTATCTCCTGTTTCTGTAGGGAGGCAGCTTGATGTACAGTACACCCCCTGGACAGGACACTAGTCTATCTCCTGTTTCTGTAGTGAGACAGCTTGATGTACAGTACACCCCCTGGACAGGACACTAGTCTATCTCCTGTTTCTGTAGTGAGACAGCTTGATGTACCAGTACACCCCCTGAACAGGACACTAGTCTATCTCCTGTTTCTGTAGTGAGACAGCTTGATGTACAGTACACCCCCTGGACAGGCCACTAGTCTATCTCCTGTTTCTGTAGTGAGACAGCTTGATGTACAGTACACCCCCTGGACAGGACACTAGTCTATCTCCTGTTTCTGTAGTGAGACAGCTTGATGTACAGTACACCCCCTGGACAGGACACTAGTCTATCTTCTGTTTCTGTATTGAGACAGCTTGATGTACAGTACACCCCCTGGACAGGACACTAGTCTATCTCCTGTTTCTGTAGTGAGACAGCTTGATGTACAGTACACCCCCTGGACTATCTCCTGTTTCTGTAGTGAGACAGCTTGATGTACCAGGACACCCCCTGGACAGGACACTAGTCTATCTCCTGTTTCTGTAGGGAGGCAGCTTGATGTACAGTACACCCCCTGGACAGGACACTAGTCTATCTCCTGTTTCTGTAGTGAGACAGCTTGATGTACAGTACACCCCCTGGACAGGACACTAGTCTATCTCCTGTTTCTGTAGTGAGACAGCTTGATGTACCAGTACACCCCCTGAACAGGACACTAGTCTATCTCCTGTTTCTGTAGTGAGACAGCTTGATGTACAGTACACCCCCTGGACAGGACACTAGTCTATCTCCTGTTTCTGTAGTGAGACAGCTTGATGTACAGTACACCCCCTGGACAGGACACTAGTCTATCTCCTGTTTCTGTAGTGAGACAGCTTGATGTACAGTACACCCCCTGGACAGGACACTAGTCTATCTTCTGTTTCTGTATTGAGACAGCTTGATGTACAGTACACCCCCTGGACAGGACACTAGTCTAGCTCCTGTTTCTGTAGTGAGACAGCTTGATGTACAGTACACCCCCTGGACAGGACACTAGTCTATCTCCTGTTTCTGTAGTGAGACAGCTTGATGTACCAGTACACCCCCTGGACAGGACACTAGTCTGTCTCATGTTACTATAGGGAGGCAGCTTGATGTACAGTACACCCCCTGGACAGGACACTAGTCTATCTCCTGTTTCTGTAGTGAGACAGCTTGATGTACAGTACATCCCCTGGACAGGACACTAGTCTATCTCCTGTTTCTGTAGTGAGACAGCTTGATGTACAGTGCACCCCCTGGACAGGACACTAGTCTATCTCCTGTTTCTGTAGTGAGGCGGCTTGATGTACAGTACACCCCCTGGACAGGACACTAGTCTATCTCCTGTTTCTGTAGTGAGACAGCTTGATGTACAGTACACCCCCTGGACAGGACACTAGTCTATCTCCTGTTTCTGTAGTGAGACAGCTTGATGTACCAGTACACCCCCTGGACAGGACACTAGTCTATCTCCTGTTTCTGTAATGAGACAGCTTGATGTACAGTGCACCCCCTGGACAGGACACTAGTCTATCTCCTGTTTCTGTAGTGAGACAGCTTGATGTACAGTACACCCCCTGGACAGGACACTAGTCTATCTCCTGTTTCTGTAGTGAGACAGCTTGATGTACAGTGCACCCCCTGGACAGGACACTAGTCTATCTCCTGTTTCTGTAGT
>NW_028156386.1:0-13942 GCF_964263955.1 Coregonus lavaretus
CTGGGCAAAGGCCGATTCTGACCTATTGAGGGCGGTGGTCAACAGACACTTTAGTGTGTGTGTGTGCGTGCGTTCTCGGGCATGTGTGCAAGCGTACAGTGCCTTCAGAAAGTATTCACACCCCTTGACTTTTTCCACATTTTTTTGTCTTACAAAGTGGGATTATAATTGATTGAATTGTAATTGTTTGTCAACGATCTACACAAAATACTCTAATGTCAAAGTGGAAGATATTTTTTTTTTTTTTTAATTAATGGTAAATAAAACACTAATATATCTTGATTAGATAAGTATTCAACCCCCTGAGTCAATACATGTTAGAATCACCTTTGGCAGCGATACAGCAGTGAGCCATTCTGGGTAAGTCTCTAAGAGCTTTGCACACCTGGAATGTACAATATTTGCCTATTATTCTTTAAAAAATTTGTCAAGCTCTGTCAATTCGTTGTTAATCATTGCTAGACAACCATTTTCAAGTCTTGCCATAGATTTTCAAGCCAATTTAAGTCAAAACTGTAACTATGCAACTCAGGAACATTCAATGTCGTCTTGCTAAGCAATTCCAGTGTATATTTGGCCTTGTGTTTTAGGTTATTGTCCTGCTGAAAGATGAATTTGTCTCCCAGTGTCTGTTGGAAAACAGACTGAACCAGGTTTTCCTCTAGGATTTTGCCTGTGCTTATCTCTTCCGTTTATTTTTATCCTAAAAAAACTCCCTAGTCCTTGCCGATGACAAGCATACCCATAACATGATGCAGCCACCACCATTCTTGAAAATATGAAGAGTGGTACTCAGTCATGTGTTGTGTTGGATTTGCCCCAAACTTTTATTCAGGACAAAAAGTTAATTTCTTTGACACATTTTTTTTCTTTTCACTCTGTCATTTTGTTAGTATTGTGGAGTAACTACAATGTTGTTGATCCATCCTCAGTTATCTCCTATCACAGCCATTCAACTCTGTTAACTGTTTTAAAATCACCATTGGCCTCATGGTGAAATCCCTGAGCGGTTCCGTTCTTCTCCGGCAATGATTTAGGAAGGGTACCTGTATCTTTGTAGTGGCTGGGTGTATTGCTACACCATCCAAAGTGTAAAATTAATAACTGCACCATGCTCAAAGGGATATTTGTGGTTGAATCTATGTTTGAAATTCACTGCTCGACTTAGGGACCTTACAGATAATTGTATTTGTGGGGTACAGAGATGGGGTAGTCATTTAAAAATCATGTTAAACACTATTATTGCACACAGAGCGAGTCCATGCAACTTATTATGACGTTTTAAGCACATTTTTACTCCTGAACTTATTTGTTATTATTTTTTAAATTTTTGTTATGATAAAATATATATATATATATATATATATATATATATATGACAAGACATGACAACCATAAGATACAACCACCAGAACTGAGGACAATGTACATAACAATACTCAAACAGAAAGACAAACACACATGATACAACACATTTGGACAAAACAGTTATCAGCAATGCCATGGTGTATCTAATACAGAAATAAATAAGGACACAACATTGTTAGCTTACATTCCATGGCATTTGGAGCATTTTACCCATATAATAACATATACATTTGCCTAAAGAAATATGCCTAAAGAGTTTCTCCACACCCCCTTGCTTAGAATCTCCCTCTTTCTTTGATGCTGTTGGGTTTTCTGATTTCTAATATAAATTGTACTTTCAAGCATGAATTGATGTCTAACAAATTGTTTTAAAAATGTGGGTGTTA
This sequence comes from Coregonus lavaretus, assembly GCF_964263955.1. NCBI lineage: Eukaryota > Metazoa > Chordata > Actinopteri > Salmoniformes > Salmonidae > Coregonus > Coregonus lavaretus. The sequence continues at coordinate 1,755 of NW_028156386.1, forward strand.
GAGATGTAGAATTGTGTGTTGTTATTTGGAGGATTATGGACATTGAGGTCACCAAAGATGATAAGCTGAGGATTAATATGTATGCTGAACAAGAAGGAAATAGAAGGAAATAAATTCATTATGCCCTAATCTATTGATATCACATGACTGGGCAGGGGCACAGCCATGGATGGGCCTGGGAGGGCATAGACCCAGCCACTGGGGAGCCAGGCCCAGCCAATCAAAATGAGTTGTTCCCCACAAACGGGCTTTATTACAGACAGAAATACTCCTCAGCACCCCCCCTCTCCCTCCTCAGACGATCCCGCAGGTGAAGAAGCCCGATGTGGAGTTCCTGGACTGGCGTGGTTACAGGTGGTCTGCGGTTGTGAGGCCGGGTTGATGTACTGCCAAATTCTCTAGAATGTAGTTGGAGGCGGCTTATGGTAGAAAAATTAACATTCAATTATCTGGCAATTGCTCTGTTGGACATTCCTGCAGTCAGCATGCCAATTGCATGCTCCCTCAAAACGTCAGACTATGGCATTGTGTTGTGAGACAAAACTGTACATTTTCGAGTGGCCTTTTATTGTCCCCAGCACAAGGTGCACCTGTGTAATGATCATGCTGTTTAATCAGCTTCTTGGTGTGCCACACCTGTCAGGTGGATGGATTATCTTGGCAAAGGTGAAATGCTCACTAACAGGGATGTAAACAAATTTGTGCACAAAGAGGTTGTCCATCAATTTCAATATTTGTGTTGTACCAAATAAGTTGCTGAAGAATTTCCTCAGGGTTTTCGGGTGGATAGAATTAGAAGCATAACCATAAATGTATTGCCTACTGGAGGAATGGAGATGCATTGCTAAAAAGACATAGTGTTGTTTTGGTAGAGACATTTTTAAGTTGAAGAACAGGGAGGAGGTTTGGTGTACAAATAGGAATGGCGTATTTAGTTAATTTAGCTTGAATCCAGTTTGGATTGGAATATCATTTCTGTATCCAGACGCCTTCAAAGTCGCATCCAGGGCCTTTAAATTAGTCACCCTCTTGAAATGAGTTATACATATATATTTTATTAAAATGTTCTCGGGTTTATTGTTTCGTATAAATGTGTATTTTCTGTTCATATCATTTGAAAAAAGTATTATCTGGCGAAGGAAGAGACATAAGAAGATAATTGAATTGAGAGACAGCTAAATAATGTGACTTTTCCATGGATGGAAAGATTGCCTTTCCATGGTTGCATCTTTATAAATTTCGCTTGACATTATATTTTAATGAGGTCGTTCATGTTTTCAGGTACAGTGAGGGAAAAAAGTATTTGATCCCCTGCTGATTTTGTACGTTTGCCCACTGACAAAGACATGATCAGTCTGTAATTTTAATGGTAGGTTTATTTGAACAGTGAGAGACAGAATAACAACAAACAAATCCAGAAAAACGCATGTCAAAAATGTTGTAAATTGATTTGCATTTTAATGAGGGAAATAAGTATTTGACCCCTCTGCAAAACATGACTTAGTACTTGGTGGCAAAACCCTTGTTGGCAATCACAGAGGTCAGACATTTCTTGTAGTTGGCCACCAGGTTTGCACACATATCAGGAGGGATTTTGTCCCACTCCTCTTTGCAGATCTTCTCCAAGACATTAAGGTTTTGAGGCTGACGTTTGGCAACTCGAACCTTCAGCTCCCTCCACAGATTTTCTATGGGATTAAGGTCTGGAGACTGGCTAGGCCACTCCAGGACCTTAATGCGCTTCTTCTTGAGCCACTCCTTTGTTGCCTTGGCCGTTTGTTTTGGGTCATTGTCATGCTGGAATACCCATCCATAACCCATTTTCAATGCCCTGGCTGAGGGAAGGAGGTTCTCACCCAATATTTGACGGTACATGGCCCCGTCCATCGTCCATCGTTGTCCTGTCCCCTTAGCAGAAAAACACCCCCAAAGCATAATGTTTCCACCTCCATGTTTGACGGTGGGGATGGTGTTCTTGGGGTCATAGGCAGCATTCCTCCTCCTCCAAACACCGTGAGTTGAGTTGATGCCAAAGAGCTCGATTTTGGTCTCATCTGACCACAACACTTTCACCCAGTTCTCCTCTGAATCATTCAGACGGGCCTGTATATGTGCTTTCTTGAGCAGGGGGACCTTGCGGGCGCTGCAGGATTTCAGTCCTTCACGGCGTAGTGTGTTACCAATTGTTTTCTTGGTGACTATGGTCCCAGCTGCCTTGAGATCATTGACAAGATCCTCCCGTGTAGTTCTGGGCTGATTCCTCACCGTTCTCATGATCATTGCAACTCCACGAGGTGAGATCTTGCATGGAGCCCAAGGCCGAGGGAGAATGACAGTTATTTTGTGTTTCTTCCATTTGCGAATAATCGCACCAACTGTTGGCACCTTCTCACCAAGCTGCTTGGCGATGGTCTTGTAGCCCATTCCAGCCTTGTGTAGGTCTACAATCTTGTCCCTGACATCCTTGGAGAGCTCTTTGGTCTTGGCCATGGTGGAGAGTTTGGAATCTGATTGATTGATTACTTCTGTGGACTGGTGTCTTTTATACAGGTAACAAGCTGAGATTAGGAGCATTCCCTTTAAGAGTGTGCTCCTAATCTCAGCTCGTTAAATGTATAAAAGACACCTGGGAGCCAGAAATCTTTCTAATTGAGAGGGGGTCAAATACTTATTTCCCTCATTAAAATGCAAATCAATTTCTAACATTTTTGACATGCGTATTTCTGGATTTTTTTTGTTGCTAATCTGTTTCTCACTGTTCAAATAAACCTACCATTATAATTATAGACTGATCATTTCTTTGTCAGTGGGCAAACGTACAAAATCAGCAGGGGATCAAATACTTTCCCTCACTGTATATGTATTCCAAGAACATTGGTACACTACATGGTGATACAAAGTTTTCGTTTTTTTGGAGGTCCCAGTCTAATTAGTGAGCACTTGTGATAATTTGGTTTCAGACTAGATAGATTGTCAAAATCATCTAAATCTTTGCTGAGGGCACTTATGAAGGCCGCTCGAGGATGGAAGGTGGGATTGTCTGCATAGGTAGAAATGTTGGTCATGAAACCATACATGTCTAATCCTTCGATCGCTATATTATTTCTCACCTTCATAGCTAGTATTTCAATTCCAATTAAAAATAGATACGGTGAGAGCGAGCAACCCTGTCTCACTGCTCTTGATAATTTCAAACTATGAGAGATGTAACCATTATTAACTCTGAAGGAAATACATTGATAGTATATGGGCATCACAACTAAGTAACGTGATGGGGTCTCCAATTTTAAAGTTGAATTGGGTCTTTATATTGACCGTCTGCATCTTGCTTTAATAATAAGGACATTTTACCCTCCTGTTGGGTGCCCGATTGGCTTCCAACATTGAAAGAACTGTTAAAACAGGATAGTAGATGTTTCTTAATTTCTGTTAAGAACGTTTTATATGCCTAAATTGGAATTCCATCTGGTGACTTGCACATTTTGAATGATTCAATGGCATAAAGTAGTTCCTCCTCCATGACGCATTAAATATTTTGAGCATTTTTCACCATGTTCCATCCATGTGGCTTTACATTTTAGTGATTTAGCAGACGCTCTTATCCAGAGCGACTTACAATAGTGAATGCATACATTTTCATACTGGTCCCCCGGGGGAATCGAACCCACAACCCTGGCGATGCAAGCGCCATGGTTTACCAACTGAGCCAGACACGACCATTAGACCTATAGATTACATTTACATTTTAGTCATTTAGCAGACACTCTTATCCAGAGCGACTTACAGTTAGTGAGTGCATATATTATTATTATTATTATTATTTATTTATTTATTTTCATAACCCCCGTGGGAATCAAACTCACAATGATACCACCAACCCTCTGTTGAAAGTCTCTTTAGCACTTTTTTTCCCCATTGAGTAATTGTAATGTTGTAATTTAATCTTTAGAAGAATTGTCAATTTGTTGGTTTAGAGCGATAATTTCCTCTGTTAAAAGCTTTTCCTTGGCCAGAAACATTTTCTTTCTCCAAAAGTAATGTTTTATCGCATGTCCCCTGAAGGCGCTTTTGAATGCGTATACAATATGCGGATCAGCTGAGTCTGTTTTGTGGTTAGAGAATTCAATTATTAATTTGTTTGGTGTTATCAATAAAATGCACATCCTCCAGTAAGGATTGGTTAAACTTCCAAAACCCTGAACATCTTGGAAATTCCTCAATGACAAGTTGGATTGTGATAATAGAGTGGTCTGAACTTAAATGTTCTGTAATAACAGTTTTCGATACCTTAGAAGTGAGTGAAAAGGAAATTTTGGCTCGTCTGTTCCCTTCTCCGCCAAGTATATCTACTTGACTGGTGATTATTTTTATTTTACCTTTATTTAACTAGGCAAGTCAGTTAAGAACACATTCTTATTTACAATGACGGCCTACCCTAGATCCAGGGATGATATTATCATCTTGATTGCTGAAAGAGCTTGTTGGTGATAATTTGACAGACGGCTCCCAGTTCTATCGATTGCTGAATCTATCACTGTATTCAAATCTCCAACTATTATAATTTGTTTGTTACAATCCTTCAATTTCTATATCATCTCTAAAATATTCTCAAAGAATAATGGATCGTCCAAATTTGGGGCATAGAGGTTGATCAGACAAAAACAAAAGTTGTCCACTAATATATCTAATATAATCCATCTCCCGTGAAGATGTTTTATAGTCGCATGGATATTATAATTCATCTGATTACCAATAAGAATTTAAAACAACTTTTTTGTTGCTTAAGCCATGATTAAAGAAAATGCAACCTCCCCAATCACGCTTCCATTTTGCTTCATCCATAGCTGTACAGTGAGTCTCTTGTAAGCACATTATATGATACTTTCTTTTGACATTTAGCCAGTCTCTTTACGTTTAAAGTTTTTTTGCCATTACAGTTTTAGCTAGCAATGCCTAATCCTGATATACTCATCTAATATTCGTAAATTTCAATTGAAAAGCCAACTTCAGGTACCGACTTTTAATACCACTATAGTTCATCATAGCCAGTCAATGCAAAAAATGGCCATTTTATTTTCTTGAATAATACAGGTAAATGGGAAGGGCCTTAAGATGAATTTACACAATGTAACATAACAAAAAAGAATAACCCACATTTAAACATAAAAAGTATTGACTGCTATGTGCAGTGGGTAGGTCTGTCCATATTCAAATCATATTTTAATGTCTCTTTTGCAGACAAAGCAAAAGGAAAATAACTAACAGAGTTAAGCTGATTTCAGTATAAAGTATATTAATCAGTTTAGAAGCCCTGGGCTAGTCCTATTAGCAGAGAACGGATAAGAGGGTTCGGGGAGGTGCTATGCCTGGGAATAGCCAAGGAGTTATGTCCTTCTTCTTGTACAAATTCCCATCAATATACAGTTTGACAACAATGAGTCTTACCCTACAGCCCGTCTGTCGGTGCTCCTTGAAGACGGGAAACAGCTTTTGCCATCTCTCGAAGATCTCTGGAGAGTACTGTTTGTTCATCCCAAACGGCTTCCCAGCCAGATGCCGTCCGTGGCTCAGAACCAGCTCCTTCTGCTTATAATGTTCGAACCTGGCCACGATTGGACGGGGGCCAGTAGGTCGCCCTCCATAGCTCCCTCCTGGCATTCGCTTGGATCCAACCCGGTGGACCAGATGGAAAGAGATGCTCTGCACCGTGTCATTGTCCAGTTGTAGTTCATTAACCAGGAATGTTTTCAGTGTGTCCTCCACATTTTCCTCTCAAGATAAGATTGTCTCTCATCGATCGGGTAGTTAGGTCCAGGTTTTTCTCCTTCATTTGGAAGTTGTTAGTGGTGATGACTTCCACAGTTGTTTGTACACACTTCACCATTTTCTTCAATACATCAGTGTCCTTTGTGTATCTCTCCAATAAAACATATGTGAGATTTTTCAACTCTTTCACATCTTCTATGAGGTTTTACAGCCGGTCCAACAACACAAGCTTGTTTAGTTTTGCGTCAATGGAAGCAAGTAGTTCTTGGTTAGGTGGCTGGGATGGGGGAGAATCTGAAGCGCTGTCAAGTGACCATATAGGTCACTTAGCTGGTTGCGCTGAGCCCTTTTCCCTCTGGTCATCTGGATCACCGGGAAACAGTGTTTTGGGATCCATTGCAGCCTCCATTTTTCTCTGGATTTCAACTTAAGTTCAAACGCACGTATCGTGGACAGGCATGTGTGGTATCCAGCGTTGCTTTGAGTTAGATGCATGTTTGTTGCTTGTTTTACAAACTAAAAAGTTCAAACGGTGTATCTACCACTGATATTAAACACCTAGTTTTGAAGTTTTGAAAAGCACGCTTTTGTTACAACCTACCACACCACTTCACATCCGAGCGTATGCTCAAACATGAGCGGCTGGACTTATTTAGGTTTGAACTTATTTTGGTTTGCCATAACAAAAGGATTGAATACTTATTGACTCAAGACATTTCAGCTTTTCATTTTTAATTAATTTGTAAACATTTCTAAAAACATAATTCCACTTTGACATTATGGGGTATTGTGTGTAGGCCAGTGACACAAAATCCCAATTTAATACATTTTAAATTCAGGCTGTAACACAACAAAATGTGGAAAAAGTCAAGGGGTGTGAATACTTTCTGAAGGCACTGTACACTTATCTATTATCCATAATCACCTGCTTACTGTCCCTCCCTGCGTGCTACCTCCCTGCGTGTTATCTCACAAACCTCTCACTGTCATACAGTCCAGTGTGTGGAGCTCTCGGCGGTGTGTGTGTTTGTATTAATTAGCTGGATACGGGGCGAGCTGTCTGTTTCCAGACTGTTTAGGGTAGGATAAGTTTGAGTGACACTAAACACAAGGCAAACTGTATGTCTGGGTTTCCAAGACTAGTGTATCAGCCCAGTGTTCCTCACTGATTACTGACACCAGCACAGAGCAGAGAGAGAGAGGAGCTGTCAACCTGCCCTGCTAGCTAGCTCTGAGACAATCACTCAACACTACACCACATCTCTCTGCCTCTCTTCCCTCTCTTCCACTCCATCACTCTTTTTACCTCTTTCTACTTCCCTTTTGACCCCTCCAGAGCCATGCGAGGGAAATTGAGAACAGATCAGGTATGTTTGAAAGGCTTTGGCGTGTGGCGCAAAACAAGACATGATCAACACAGGGCAATGAATTAATTAAAATCAAAGATAAGCAACAGGAATGTACAGATAGATGCATGACACAAATTCATAGGCCTTATACATAGCGTGTTTATAGTTCTTCGGTCCTGGAATGTTTAATGGGTATGGTAACAGTTGGACATCGAACTGGAAGCCTGAGAGGATCCTGATATTGTATATTCTAGAGGGACAGCCCTCCATACTGTATGCACTGGTGGCTACCGTCAACAGTGCCACAATCAATCCACACATGTGTACGCACACGCATTCCAAAATGCCAGTGACAGTCATCCCTTGAAGATGCTGGCAACAGGTGATCAGTGGGGAATCTGTCCGACCTGGCACACACATCGGACGACCTGGGGGGAGAAGGAAAATAAGTGAAATAAAAAATATAAGCTAAACGGGCAGGCGTGTGACAGGAAGCTAGTCTCTGAGGGCGGCCCGCTTCGCAGGAGCTAATTAACCCCGGAAAATAATTACATCAATATGCAAATGAGTGTTTAGATAATGCAACGTGTTATCGGGCCAGGTAGTCAATCAGGGGAGGTGGGTGGGCGGGCGTGCGGCGCCGTGTGGTGCGTTGGGGCCAGGTGTCGGGGCTCTGCGCCGTGGCGATAAGGGGAGACGCTGCCCGGTTGCCGTGGCGACCAGGCCCGCCGCAGTCACAGCGCTACCGCGCCGCGCAGGCCGAAACTGGACCTCACTAAAACACACAGAGCACTCCTTCGTACACAGCACAGCACCTAGCCATTTAAAGACCCTGGTGCTCTTGTCTATCTATTCTGCTACCTTTTTGACACTGAATATTAAGAAAAAGAACAGATGATTTAGACATGAGGGATATTCAGAAGGTATGTGTGGTATCCCTCCAACACACGACCAGCTAACTAGACTCAGTAGGGAGGGTCAGGTGAAGAGAGTGAGAACAGGTGGCGTAGTTGGAGGGAGGAAGTGATTATGAAACAGAGCCCTGTAGATGAAGGGTGACACAGCGACGGAGAGGAGGACTTCAAAGGACTTTGATGTCACAGGCCTTCAGACAGCCAACTCTGCCCCCTCCCCCCGCAGTTGATCAGGGCGGGGCAGGGCAGGGTGCAGCATTACCCGCTGTTGCATCACCCTCCGTAGAGTCTGTCTCTGAACCCAGCCGCCCTCCCTCCCCATCTCATTATGCCAGCAAACTTAAACAAGCTGATGGGTTCATTTACTGTACCTTCACACACACACACACCTACGTACATATGGTCGCCCCAGCAAAATAACAACAGCCTAACAACAACTATATTGAAAAGTATACTTTTGTCTGTTTTTAAAATTCAAAGCTTGGGTGTGAGTGGGTGTAAGCTGTGTTGTCAGTGAAATAACACAGCATTTTCCCCTGACTTCTATGAAACAGCCATTGCCTCAGATAAACCACTAGATCCCTCAGTCACAGCATAGTATACAACAATCTCCCCAGACATTTAGGCTAAGTGGACATGAAGCTTTGTTACTTTTTACCCCTGTGAGTAAATACCATGCAGGCAGCTTAACCAGACTGTTTTTGCTCTGAAATGGCTTTGGAGTGGTTTCACCAATTGACAGAAAGGGTATTTATTTGGGAATCGATTATCTTGCATGCTGAGGGTAGATGGAGATTGGCACAAACAATTGCACTTAGTGATGCTCCATTAAAATACAACCCACGTGGGTGTACTTTATGGTCAGACATATCCATGGTGTGTACTGGGTGTGTGTCCTCTCTGTTGTTCCCTCCCCTGACCTTCCCCTGTGTTTGCCCATTACCCCTTTACTGCCATATAGATGCTCCATCGATCCAGGCACAAATTAAGATTTAAACGTTACGTCACGCGGCCTATCGAGTTTTACATTTAGGGCATTTGTAATATGCAAGACTTATTGATCCAGCGAGCAGTCAGTGTTTATAAAAAACACCCTCTGCCATCAGCAGCGCTTTTGCATTTTTTTCTAACCACTGTCTCTGGAATACATAGGCCTGCATACTGTGACAGAACATTCTCTCCCTGAGTTTCACTCGACCTTTTTCTCTTTTTACATGTATGTCTCTCAGAGTTAGTTAACTTTTGAACTCAATCTCTATCACGCTCTTTTCTCTGTCTGACTGATTTCTCAACCCTTCTTCAATCTCTCTCTCTCTAACTCAGTTATAACTCTCCAGTGTGTTTTTTTGTGTTTTCATTTTGTTTTGGGGGTGTAACGTGAAGTTCCATCCTTGTGTTACAGGAAAACGGCTCCCCCGAGGAACACGTGCTCTACGTGTGGGACCACTTTGTGTCCAAAGCCGCCGCCAGGAACGTCTTTGTCGTGGCGCACAGCTACGGAGGCCTGTCGTTGGTGGAGCTGGTGAGTGGTTGCTTTCTTTCCTCTACCCCCCCTTCATCCCACCCCCAGCCTACCACCTCCGGGACAGTCAGCCGGTGTGGTAGCGTGTGAAATGCGGTGGAATGATTAAAAATAAATAACATTTAGTTTCTTTGAGAAAGTGCTGCTTCTATAAACAAGCCAGTTCATCCCTGTCCTAGGGCGCAATCCACTTCCTCTCCTCCACACATCAAGACTGAGCAAGAACGAGAGGGAGAAAACGGAGAGAGAAATAGATCAAGAAACAAGGGTTCTATTAAACCAGCCCTGGGAGAGGAGAGAGAGAGAGGGGAGGGGTCTCTGTTGCATCTTTGTCTCTTTCTAGTGTTGAGAGTCTAGAATGAAGTCTAGCCTATATTTTTCTAGTGTTGAGGTTATATATACCTCTCAGTGTTGCGTCTCTCAATGTTTATTATTGGCTGTACGGCTACAGTGAGGGAAAAAAGTATTTGATCCCCTGCTGATTTTGTACGTTTGCCCACTGACAAAGACATGATCAGTCTATAATTTTAATGGTAGGTTTATTTGAACAGTGAGACAGAATAACAAAACAAAAATCCAGAAAAACGCATGTCAAAAATGTTATAAATTGATTAGCATTTTAATGAGGGAAATAAGTATTTGACCCCTCTGCAGAATATGACTTAGTACTTGGTGGCAAAACCCTTGTTGGCAATCACAGAGGTCAGACCTTTCTTGTAGTTGGCCACCAGGTTTGCACACATCTCAGGAGAGATTTTGTCCCACTCCTCTTTGCATACCCATCCACAACCCATTTTCAATGCCCTGGCTGAGGGAAGGAGGTTCTCACCCAAGATTTGACGGTACATGGCGCCGTCCATCATCCCTTTGATGCGGTGAAGTTGTCCTGTCCCCTTAGCAGAAAAACACCCCCAAAGCATAATGTTTCCACCTCCATGTTTGACGGTGGGGATGGTGTTCTTGGGGTCATAGGCAGCATTCCTCCTCCTCCAAACACGGCGAGTTGAGTTGATGCCAAAGAGCTCCATTTTGGTCTCATCTGACCACAACACTTTCACCCAGTTCTCCTATGAATCATTCAGATGTTCATTGGCAAACTTCAGACGGGCCTGTATATGTGCTTTCTTGAGAAGGGGGACCTTGCGGGCGCTGCAGGATTTCAGTCCTTCACGGCGTAGTGTGTTACCAATTCTTTTCTTGGTGACAATGGTCCCAGCTGCCTTGAGATCATTGACAAGATCCTCCCGTGTAGTTCTGGGCTGATTCCTCACCGTTCTCATGATCATTGCAACTCCACGAGGTGAGATCTTGCATGGAGCCCCAGGCCGAGGGAGATTGACAGTTCTTTTGTGTTTCTTCCTTTTGCGAATAATCGCACCAACTGTTGTCACCTTCTCACCAAGCTGCTTGGCGATGGTCTTGTAGCCCATTCCAGCCTTGTGTAGGTCTACAATCTTGTCCCTGACATCCTTGGAGAGCTCTTTGGTCTTGGCCATGGTGGAGAGTTTGGAATCTGATTGATTGATTGCTTCTGTGGACAGGTGTCTTTTATACAGGTAACAAGATGAGATTAGGAGCACTCCCTTTAAGAGTGTGCTCCTAATCTCAGCTCGTTACCTGTATAAAAGACACCTGGGAGCCAGAAATCTTTCTGATTGAGAGGGGGTCAAATACTTATTTCCCTCATTAAAATGCAAATCAATTTATAAAATTTTTGACAAGCGTTTTTCTGAATTGTTTTGTTGTTATTCTGTCTCTCACTGTTCAAATAAACCTACCATTAAAATTAAAATTATAAACCTACTATTTAATTTATAGACTGATCATTTCTTTGTCAGTGGGCAAACGTACAAAATCAAATACTTTTTTCCCTCACTGTATGTGTCTCCTGTGTTAAATAAGTCCAAGTTGCAGTACCCAGGTAGCGGGCTCTAGGTTAGGTGCTAGGCTCACAGGACTCTCTCCTTCTGTCTCCCTCTTTACTGCTCAGATAGCTAGGCTAGGCTAGGCGCTAGGCTCACAGGGCTCTATCTCCTTCTGTCCCTCTCTGCAGTGCTCAGATAGCTAGGCTAGGCTAGGCGCTAGGCTCACAGGGCTCTCTCTCCTTCTGTCTCTCTATGCAGTGCTCAGATAGCTAGGCTAGGTGCTAGGCTCACAGGGCTCTCTCTCCTCCTGTCTCTCTCTGCAGTGCTCAGATAGCTAGGCTAGGCTAGGTGCTAGGCTCACAGGGCTCTCTCTCCTTCTGTCTCTCTCTGCAGTGCTCAGATAGCTAGGCTAGGCTAGGTGCTAAGCGCGCTAGGCTCACACAGCTCTCTCTCTTTCTCTCTGACAGCTGGTGCAGGAGCCTGGTTGTGATGATAGCTCTTTGATCTGTTGGATTTACTGGTAGACTCTCCATGAACCCACATCATTTAAAGCATCTCTCTCCTCTGCTTTTGAAGAGCTGAGAGTAGGTGAGGAGACAAGTAGTGGGGGGTGGGCGGTGTGGGCACTTGTCCCACTGGTAATTCCAGGAATATCAATTTTTTTTCTCCTGTAACCTACTCTTTTTTTGTTTTGTATTTTGTAATTTTAATGTGCCTGCTAAATATTAATGTGGTGTTTTGTCCGTGACAGCCATTCCCTCCCGGCTCTGTG
>NW_028156385.1:0-33491 GCF_964263955.1 Coregonus lavaretus
AATATCAGTCTGTACCTGATGTTTTTCCTGGAGAGAAGTGGCTTCCTCTCTGCCCTTCTTGACACCAGCCCATCCTGCAAAAGTCTTCGCCTCACTGTGCGTGCATATGCACTCACACCTGCCTGCTGCCATTCCTGAGCAAGTTCTGCACTGGTGGTGCCCCAATCCCGCAGCTGAATCAACTTTAGGAGACGGTCCTGGCGCTTGCTGGACTTTCTTGGGCGCCTTGAAGCCTTCTTCACAACAATTGAACCTCTCTCCTTGAAGTTATTGATGATCCGATAAATGGTTGATTTAGGTGCAATCTTACTAGCAGCAATATCCTTGCCTGTGAAGCCCTTTTTGTGCAAAGCAATGATGACGGCACATGTTTCCTTGCAGGTAACCATGGTTAACAGAGGAAGAACAATGATTTCAAGCACCACCCTCCTTTTAAAGCTTCCAGTCTGTTATTCTAACTCAATCAGCATGACAGAGTGATCTCCAGCCTTGTCCTCGTCAACACTCTCACCTGTGTTAACGAGAGAATCACTGACATGATGTCAGCAGGACCTTTTGTGGCAGGGCTGAAATGCAGTGGAAATGTTTTTTTGGGATTAAGTTCATTTTCATGGCAAAGAGGGACTTTGCAATTAATTGCAATTCATCTGATCACTCTTCATAACATTCTGGAGTATATGCAAATTGCCATCATAAAAACTGAGTCAGCAGACTTTGTGAAAATTAATATCTGTGTCATTCTCAAAACTTTTGAACACGACTGTAGTAAACAAAAGTGAAATAAACAATACAAATTAACAGTAAACATTACACTCAGAAGTTCCAAAAGAATAAAGCCATTTCAAATGTCATATTATGTCTATATACAGTGTTGTAAAAATGTGCAAATAGTTAAAGTACAAATGGGAAAATAAATAAACATAAATATGGGTTGTATTTACAATGGTGTTTGTTCTTCACTGGTTGCCCTTTTCTTGTTGCAACAGGTAAAAAATCTTGCTGCTGTGATGGCACACTGTGGTATTTCACCCAGTAAATTGGGTTTGTTTTCAAATTCTTTGTGGATCTGTGTAATCGGAGGGAAATATGTGTCTCAAATATGGTCATACATTTGGCAGGAGGTTAGGAAGTGCAGCTCAGTTTCCACCTCATTTTGTGGGCAGTGTGCACATAGCCTGTCTTCTCTTGAGAGCCAAATCTGCCTACGGTGGCCTTTCTCAATAGCAAGGCTATGCTCACTGAGTCTGTACATAGTCAAAGCTTTCCTTAAGTTTGGGTCAGTCACAGTGGTCAGGTATTCTGCCACTGTGTCCTCTCTGTTTAAGGCCAAATAGCATTCTAGTTTCTCTGTTTTTTTGTTAATTCTTTCCAATGTGTCAAGTAATTCTCTTTTTGTTTTCTCATGATTTGGTTGGGTCTAATTGGGTTGCTGTCCTGGGGCTCTGTGGGGTCTGTTTGTGTTTGTGAACAGAGCCCCAGGACCAGCTTGCTTAGGGGACTCTTTTCCAAGTCCATCTCTCTGTAGGTGATGGCTTAGTTATGGAAGGTTTGGGAATCGCTTCCTTTTAAGTGTTTATAGAATTTAACGGCTCTTTTCTGGATTTTGATAATTAGCTGGTATCAGACTAATTCTGCTCTGCATGCATTATTTGGTGTTTTACGTTGTACACAGAGGATATTTTTGCAGAATTCTGCATGCAGAGTCTCAATTTGGTGTTTGTCCCATTTTGTGAATTCTTGGTTGGTGAGACCTCACAACCGTGAAGGGCAATGGGTTCTATAACTGATTCAAGTATTTTTAGCCAGATCCTAATTGGTATGTCGAATTTTATGTTCCTTTTGATGGCATAGAAGGCCCTTCTTGCCTTGTCTCTCAGATCGTTCACAGATTTGTGGAAGTTACCTGTGGCGCTGATGTTTAGGCCAAGGTATGTGTAGTAAATGTTTTTTGTGTGCTCTAGGGCAACGGTGTCTAGATGGAATTTGTATTTGTGGTCCTAGCAACTGGACCTTTTTTGGAACACCATTATTTTTGTCTTACTGAGATTTACTGTCAGGGCCCGGGTCTGACAGAATCTGTGCAGAAGATCTAGGTGCTGCAGTAGGCCCTCCTTGGTTGTGGACAGAAGCACCAGATCATCAGCAAACAGTTGACATTTTACTTTAGATTCTAGTAGGGTGAGGCCGGGTGCTGCTTACTGTTCTATTGCCCTCGCCAATTCGTTGGCATATACTGTATGTTGAAGAGGGTGGGTCTTAAACTGCATCCCTGTCTCACCCCACAGCCCTGTGGAAAGAAATGTGTGTGTTTTTTGCCAATTTTAACCACACACTTGTTGTTTGTGTACATGGATTTTATAATGTCGTATGTTTTTCCCCCAACACCACTTTCTATATATTTGTATGGCAGACCCTCATGCCAAATTGAGTCAAAAGCTTTTTGAAATCAACAAAGCATATGAAGACTTTGACTGTTTTGGTTTGTTTGTCAATTAGGGTGTACAGGGTGAATACGTGGTCTGTCATACAGTAATTTGGCAGAAAGCCAATTTGACATTTGCTCAGTACATTGTTTTCACTGAGGAAATGAACTAGTCTGCTGTTAATGATAATGCAGAGGATTTTCCCAAGGTTGCTGTTGACGCATATCCCATGGCAGTTATTGGGGTCAAATTTGTCTCCACTTTTGTGGATTGGGGTGATCAGTCCTTGGTTCCAAATATTGGGGAAGATGCCAGAGCTAAGGATGATGTTAAAGAATTTAAGTATTGCCAATTGGAATTTGTGGTCTGTATATTTTATCATTTCATTGAGGATACCGTCAACACCTAAGGCCTTTTTGGGTTGGAGGGTTTGTATTTTGATCTGTAGTTCATGCAATATAATTGGAGAATCCAGTGGGATCTGGTCATCTTTAATAGTTGATTCTAAGATTTGCATTTTATCATATACAGTGGGGAGAACAAGTATTTGATACACTGCCGATTTTGCTGGTTTTCCTACTTCAAAGCATGTAGAGGTCTGTAATTTTTATCATAGGTACACTTCAACTGTGAGAGACGGAATCTAAAAATCCAGAAAATCACATTGTATGATTTTTAAGTAATTAATTTGCATTTTATTGCATGACATAAGTATTTGATCACCTACCTACCAGTAAGAATTCCGGCTCTCACAGACCTGTTAGTTTTTCTTTAAGAAGCCCTCCTGTTCTCCACTCATTACCTGTATTAACTGCACCTGTTTGAACTCGTTACCTGTATATAAGACACCTGTCCACACACTCAATCAAACAGACTCCAACCGCTCCACAATGGCCAAGACCAGAGAGCTGTGTAAGGACATCAGGGATAAAATTGTAGACCTGCACAAGGCTGGGATGGGCTACAGGACAATAGGCAAGCAGCTTGATGAGAAGGCAACAACTGTTGGCGCAATTATTAGAAAATGGAAGAAGTTCAAGATGACGGTCAATCATCCTCGGTCTGGGGCTCCATGCAAGATCTCACCTCGTGGGGCATCAATGATCATGAGGAAGGTGAGGGATCAGCCCAGAACTACACGGCAGGACCTGGTCAATGACCTGAAGAGAGCTGGGACCACAGTCTCAAAGAAGACCATTAGTAACACACTACGCCGTCATGGATTAAAATCCTGCAGCGCACGCAAGGTCCCCCTGCTCAAGCCAGCGCATGTCCAGGCCCATCTGAAGTTTGCCATAGAGCTTTTTGGTCTAAACTCCACTAGCTGTGTTTGGAGGAAGAAGAAGGATGAGTACAACCCCAAGAACACCATCCCAACCGTGAAGCATGGAGGTGGAAACATCATTCTTTGGGGATGCTTTTCTGCGAAGGGGACAGGACGACTGCACCGTATTGAGGGGAGGATGGATGGGGCCATGTATCGCGAGATCTTGGCCAACAACCTCCTTCCCTCAGTAAGAGCATTGAAGATGGGTCGTGGCTGGGTTTTCCAGCATGACAACAACCCGAAACACACAGCCAGGACAACTAAGGAGTGGCTCCGTAAGAAGCATCTCAAGGTCCTGGAGTGGCCTAGCCAGTCTCCAGACCTGAACCCTTTTTCCAGACCTGACCTGAACCCTCTTTGGAGGGAGCTGAAAGTCCGTATTACCCAGCGACAGCCCCGAAACCTGAAGGATCTGGAGAAGGTCTGTATGGAGGAGTGGGCCAAAATCCCTGCTGCAGTGTGTGCAAACCTGGTCAAAACCTACAGGAAACGTATGATCTCTGTAATTGCAAACAAAGGTTTCTGTACCAAATATTAAGTTCTGCTTTTCTGATGTATCAAATACGTATGTCATGCAATAAAATGCAAATTAATTACTTAAAAATCATACCATGTGATTTTATGGATTTTTGTTTTAGATTCCGTCTCTCACAGTTGAAGTGTACCTATGATAAATATTACAGACCTCTACATGCTTTGTAAGTAGGAAAACCTGCAAAATCGGCAGTGTATCAAATACTTGTTCTCCCCACTGTATATATTTTTGCTGTTAGTTTTTTGTTATAGGGCCAAAAAGATTGGAGAAGTGGTTTACCCATACATATCCGTTTTGGATAGATAGCTCTTTGTGTTGTTGTTTATTTAGTGTTTTCCAATTTTTCCAGAAGTGGTTAGAGTCTATGGATTTTTCAATTACCTTTAGCTGATTTCTGACATGCTGTTCCTTCTTTTTCCGTAGTGTATTTCTGTATTGTTTTAGTGATTCACCATAGTGAGGGCGTAGGCTCAGGTTTTCTGGGTCTCTCTCCTCTGTCTCTCTCCTTTCCTCTCTCTCCTCTGTTCCTTTCTATAACCACACAATTAAAATATTTATGAGAGCTCCCACTGATAGAAAAACCCATTTCATTTCTGGACCTTCTCCCCCCCCCCTCCCCCCCCCCCCCCCCCTCTCTCTCTCTCTCTCTCTCTTTCTCTCCCCTCTCTTGCTCTTGGTCTCTCTCTCTCCCTTTGTCTTACCTTCTCTCTCACTTGCTCGCTCACTCACTCTCTCTCTCTTTTCTTGTCCCTTTCTCTCTCGCTTTCTCACCCCCCCCACCCCCCCCTCCCCCCCTCTCTCTCTCTCTCTCTCCTTACTTTTCTATGGATTTATTTTAATGAAAGTCGCGCTGGAGAACCATTCAGGCATTTGCTGGGCCATAATATCCACAACACAATGACATGAATAACTTTGAGCTGATGTCTCTACAGTTCTGACAGCTTAGTGAATACATACATTTATAAAACACACAAGAATAAAGACCTATACATGCACATACACACTCACACATCTACACACACACACACACACACACACACACACACACAGGTAGGGCGATACACACAGACCTCGAACTGTATATCACTGGCACTGATTCTCAGGTGTAACACTCAATCCCTCATCACTCTCTTCTCTTTCCTGCAGCGGCCAAAATGATGGTGTGTCTGGACTCTTCAAAATAACCAAATCTGTGGAGCTGGCCACTGCAGTAGACCAATCATTAAGCAACAGAAGCATCACGGTACGCCTGTGTGCATTTTTTTGTCTTTGTGTGACTTGGTTTTGTGAATGTATGAGAAAAGATCATGTTAGTTTCTCAGTTTTGCTGTTCTTGTCTAGTGGGTTGGGTTGTTAATGTACATCGCTAACGAATGACCAGACGCTTTCATATCATATTTAATACAGAAGTTTGTATAATGAATCCTTATTTTATATTATTTCTATTTTTACTTCGTTTTTATTTGACTTTTTCAATATTAAAACCGCGCTCCAGAACATACATTTTAGTCATTTAGCAGACGCTCTTATCCAGAGCGACTTACAGTTAGTGAGTGCATACATTATTTTTATTTTTCATACTATTTTTGATACCCCCGTGGGAAACGAACCCACAACCCTGGCGTTGCAAACGCCATGCTCTACCAACTGAGCTACATCCCTGCCGGCCATTCCCTCCCCTACCCTGGGCCAATTGTGCGTCGCCCCATGGGTCTCCCGGTCACGGCCGGCTACGACAGAGCCTGGATTCGAACCAGGATCTCTAGTGGCACAGCTAGCACTGCGATGCAGTGCCTTAGACCACTGCGCCACACAGAAATGCAGAAATGAAAAAACAAAACATTGATTACATAATTTACCACTGCGCCACACAGAAATGCAGAAACAAAAAAAACTGAACATTGATTACATAATTTACCTATAACACCTTCCTCTCTCCCATCCTATCAGATCTGCACAGAGATGCTTCGGGATGGCGGATTGGGCTAGTCGATGGACCGGGCGGAGTCTTACCAAGCAGAGTGTCACAAGCTGTTCCCAGATCAGACCAGTCGACCGGCCTGAAAGGAACAGTCGGCCTGCCAGATAGATCCAGTCGGCCAGATAGATCCAGTCGGCCAGTCTGATAGAACCAGTCTCTCCTCTCCTCTCCTCTCCCTCCCCCCTCCCTCCCAGGCTCTCTGATTGGCTACCCAGTGGTCATGCTGAGCCTTTTCCCAGAGTGCCCCTTCTTTCAGTGAGTGTTCTCTCCTTCCAACCCCCATCTCAAGTCAATTGAAGTTGTTTACAAACACATTTAGCCCTGTCATTCTGTTTTTTGTTATCATGGATGTTGCATCAGGTAATCCAAAGGTAAACAGTGACATGGTTTGACAGTAATTGTTTACATCTAATCATTTGCAGCAGGTAGGGAAAATATTAAAATGTCCATGGCTTGGGCCTGTAATATGTTGTGGTGATGACCCTTTGACCTTGTATGTGTCTCTTTCTGGACGTCAGTAAGAGTGTGGAGTACAGCCAAAAGACTATGGATGAGGCTCTGCAGAAGGTGAAGGGAATGAGGGCTGACCTAGGAGGTACAAGGATCTTTCAGCCTTTAAAACATATCTACAGCTGTACGTGCTGCGGAGATGGTTGCTGACCTCATCTTTGGAGCAGGTAAGTTGGCCACTGTGCGTCTGCCCTACCAGCTGTTAGGTGAATCCAAACGGATTTGCTAAAAAGGCAGCCCTCTCTTCCTGTTCTTTCTATGCCCCTAAGCTCTCTGCAAGGTCCTGGGGATGTTACAGTACGTAGCTCTGCTGGTCTTTCTTCCACACACTCCTTGAACTGTTCTCAACTCCTGCCTTATCTACTGGATCTTTGCCACTCTGTGGTTCATGGTGTATGGGACATTCGCTTTGGCTTCAGATGGCTTCCCCAACAAGTCCAAAACTTCTGGGGGGAAAATAATCATCTTCAATGACCACATAATCTTCAATGACCGTATGCCATCTGTCCTCAGGTTCATCTCCCTCTGTTGTGTTGGTTCCAGTGCTGGTTTCAGTGCCCATACCTATTCTCCTCCCTCTTCTCTGCTGACGCCGAGGTGTCCCCCCTGCCCCTGCACCTCTAGATGAACTGGCAGAGAGCCAGGGCCTGTAGTGGAGGTAGTGGAAGAGGAGTGGGGCCTTTGTAGAGTGGTGGAGCTTGAACCATCAGTAGAGACAGCAGTGGGGGTTGTGGATCTGGCAGTGGGGAGTGAAGACCTTGACCGGCGGCGGGGGCGCTTGGATCCCAAACGTCGTCATCCTCATCCTCATCATCCTCTCTGGGGAATAAAATAAAGGGTTATAAAGGGATCAGTAAGATATATATATCATGCTGTAAGATACTTGAAACTTGAAACATCATTACAGTTGACTAATTTTACAAAAACTACATTACTGTAATATAAATGCAATATAAAAGATAACACCCAGTCTAAAATGGGTGTTACAAATTCTCTGCTGGTGACTTTTAGCACATCATCTCACAGCCCTCTCTCAGAGGCAAACTCCTGCAGTTGCCAGATGTGTAGGGCCAGTATACGATCCCCCCTGCTATGTACAGTGGGGGAGGGGAGCCTACAGCAGGAGTTAGAAAGTTACAGAGTCAACAGACTTCTCCAAGCTCTCTGTCACTACAGAGAGAGCAGCAAGCTCACTTCTGTCCTGCACAGTGACATCTGGGCCCATATCCATAAAGCATCTCAGAGTAGGACTGCTGATACAGTGGCTTGCGAAAGTATTCATCCCCCTTGACATTTTTCCTATTTTGTTGCCTTACAACCTGGAATTAAAATGGATTTTTTGGGGGTTTGTATCATTTGATTTACACAACCCCCCCCCCCCCTAGGTAGAGCCACCTTTTGCAGCAATTACAACTGCAAGTCTCTTGTGGTATGTCTCTATAAACTTGGTACATCTGGCCACTGGGATTTTTGCCCATTCTTCAAGGCAAAACTGCTCCAGCTCCTTCAAGTTGGATGTGTTCCGTTGGTGTACAGCAATCTATAAGTCATACCACAGATTCTCAATTGGATTGAGGTCTGGGCTTTGACTAGGCCATTCCAATACATTTAAATGTTTTCCCTTAAACCACTTGAGTGTTGCTTTAGCAGCATGCTTAGGGTCGTTGTCCTACTGGAAGGTGAACCTCCGTCCCAGTCTCAAATCTCTGGAAGACTGAAACAGGTTTCCCTCAAGAATTTCCCTGTATTTAGCACCATCCATCATTCCTTCAATTCTGACCAGCTTCCCAGTACCTGCCAATGAAAAACATCAACCACAGCATGATGCTGCCACCACCATGCTTCACTGTGGGGATGGTGTTCTCGGGGTGATGATAGGTGTTAGGTTTGCGCCAGACATAGCGTTTTCCTTGATGGCCAAAAAGCTCAATTTGAGTCTCATCTGACCAGAGTACCTTCTTCCATATGTTTGGGAAGTCTCCCACATGCCTTTTGAAGAACACCAAACATGTTTGCTTATTTTTTTCTTTAAGCAATGGCTTTTTTCTGGCCACTCTTCCGTAAAGCCCAGCTCTGTGGAGTGTACGGCTTAAAGTGGTCCTATGGACAGATACTCCAATCTCTGCTGTGGAGCTTTGCAGCTCCTTCAGGGTTATCTTTGGTCTCTTTGTTGCCTCTGATTAATGCCCTCCTTGCCTGGTCCATGAGTTTTGGTGGGCGGCCCTCTCTTGGCAGGTTTGTTGTGGTGCCATATTCTTTCCATTTTTGAATAATAGATTTAATGGTGCTCCGTGGGATGTTCAATGTTTCTGATATTTTTTTATAACCCACAACTTTGTCCCTGACCTGTTTGGAGAGCTCCTTGGTCTTCATGATCCCACTTGCTTGGTGGTGCCCCATGCTTAGGGGTGTTGCAGACTCTGGGGCCTTTCAGAACAGGTGTATAAATACTGAGATCATGTGACAGATCATTTGACACTTAGATTGCACACAGGTGGACTTTATTTAACTAATTATGTGACTTCTGAAGGTAATCGGTTGCACCAGATCGTATTTAGGGGCTTCATAGCAAAGGGAATGAATAAATATCACGCACCACTTTTCCGTTATTTATTTTTTTGAATTTTTTGAAACAAGTTATTGTTTTCATTTCACTTCACCAATTTTGACTATTTTTTGTATGTCCATTACATGAAATCCAAATAAAAATCCATTTAAATTACAGGTTGTAATGCAACAAAATAGGAAAAATGCCAAGGGGGATAAATACTTTTGCAAGGCTCTCTAAATGGCCCCTGGACACAGAGTTCCTCACACACAATACAAACAGTGGAATACTTTAGAGACAAAGGAGTAATGGCCACAAGAGTTTGATGACCTCCCAGTGGAAAACTAATTTGAAATATGGCACAAACAGGACACAGTTACATAGGCCTATACAAAAAAGCAGACCCCAACTATATAACACACCTACATTACTGTAATGTAAAAGCAAGATACTAGCCTATACAGAGCAAACAGTGGGACACAGGTAGCCTACCTTTAAAGACAAAGCAACAACGGCCATGAGAATTTGGTGGCCTCTCCAAAGTACACAGAACATATCTAACTTTTACCAGCAAACAGTGGAAAACTAATATGAAATATATACAGTATATAAGTACTTTGGAATTATACACAGGATATAGGCTACACAGGACAGGACACCACTATACTGTAAATACAAAGCACAAAGAAGCAGACCACAACTATATTAAATTACTAAATACATATAGTAAACTATAGAAAGTTATACTAATAATTTATTTACAGATCTAAAATGGAATCCAATCCTTCTAGAAAATATTATTCTTCACCCGAGTCATCTGCATATGACTGGAAAGGTTATTTTATTGGCTCCATCTTTCATTTTTCCCGCTTCCCAGTCTAAGGCTACACAAAAGGTTGAAGGATAAAAACAATACATTTTTGTGCGCAAAAAATCTAGTCACTGAGTGGACATTTTATGTTCTAATTCAGCCATACATTATTGGAGAACATTGACAATATGCTACTTTTCTTCATAACAACCTAACGATTCATTTGACAGCCATATAGCTCTAGCTCAAACACAGACCAAATCAAAGCTTACATTGTAAGATGTTTGACGTTTAGTGAAAACAAAGTATAAATTGAACTTGACTGTCTCGACTGTGAATCGATAAAGTTAGGTCACAGGCCGACAAATAACATATCCTTAGCATGTGTGGAGTCTATGCTTTCACAACTTACCAACATTGTTCAAGATTTAGCTTCTCCACACTAACCGTGAGTCGGAACATCCCACGGAGCACCATTAAATCCATTATTAAAAAATGGAAAGAATATGGCACCACAACAAACCTGCCAAGAGAGGGCCGCCCACCAAAAGTCATGAACCAGGCAAGGAGGGCATTAATCATAGAGGCAACAAAGAGATAACCCTGAAGGAGCTGCAATGCTCCACAGCGGAGATTGGAGTATCTGTCCATAGGACCACTTTAAGCCGTACACTCCACAGAGCTGGGCTTTACGGAAGAGTGGCCAGAAAAAAGCCATTGCTTAAAGAAGAAAATAAGCAAACACGTTTGGTGTTCACCAAAAGGCATGTGGGAGACTCCCCAAACATATGGAAGAAGGTACTCTGGTCAGATGAGACTCAAATTGAGCTTTTTGGTCATCAAGGAAAACGCTATGTCTGGCGCAAACCCAACACCTCTCATCACCCCGAGAACACCATCCCCACAGTGAAGCATGGTGATGGCAGCATCATGCTGTGGGGATGTTTTTCATCAGCAAGGACTGGGAAACTGGTCAGAATTGAAGGAATAATGGATGGCGCTAAATACAGGGAAATTCTTGAGGGAAACCTGTTTCAGTCTTCCAGAGATTTGAGACTGGGATGGAGGTTTACCTTCCAGCAGGACAATGACCCTAAGCATGCTGCTAAAGCAACACTCGAGTGGTTTAAGGGGAAACATTTAAATGTCTTGGAATGGCCTAGTCAAAGCCCAGACCTCAATCCAATTGAGAATCTGTGGTATGACTTCAAGATTGCTGTACACAAGCAGAACCCATCCAGCTGAGTGGCGCAGTGGTCTAAGGCACTGCATCGCAGTGCTAACTGTGCCACCCAGCGTTGTCCAGGGTAGGGGAGGGAATGGCCGGCAGGGATGTAGCTCAGTTGATAGAGCATGGCGTTTGCAACGCCAGGGTTGTGGGTTCGATTCCCACGGGGGGCCAGTATAAAAAAAAAATATCTATTCACTAACTGTAAGTCGCTCTGGATAAGAGCGTCTGCTAAATGACGTAAATGTAAGGAGCTGGAGCAGTTTTGCCTTGAAGAATGTGCAAAAAGATATGCCAATCTTATAGAGACATACCCCAAGAGACCTGCAGCTGTAATTGCTGCAAAAGGTGGCTCTACAAAGTATTGACTTTGGGGGGGGTGAAAAATTATTTCAGTTTTTTTGTCTTATTTCTTGTTTGTTTCACAAGAAAAAATATTTTGCATCTTCAAAGTGGTAGGCATGTTGTGTAAATCAAATGATACAAACCCCCAAAAAATCCATTTTAATTCCAGGTTGTAAGGCAACAAAATAGGAAAAATGCCAAGGGGGGTGAATACTTTCGCAAGCCACTGTACCTGGCTGGCTGGCCGGACCTACCTGACTGGCCTGCAGGACCTACCTATCTAGTCGGCCAAACCTACCTACCTACAGTGGGGAGAACAAGTATTTGATACACTGCCGATTTAGCAGGTTTTCCTACTTACAAAGCATGTAGAGGTCTGTAATTTTTATCATAGGTACACTTCAACTGTGAGAGACGGAATCTAAAACAAAAATCCAGAAAATCACATTGTATGATTTTTATGTAATTAATTTGCATTTTATTGCATGACATAAGTATTTGATACATCAGAAAAGCAGAACTTAATATTTGGTACAGAAACCTTTGTTTGCAATTACAGAGATCATACGTTTCCTGTAGGTCTTGACCAGGTTTGCACACACTGCAGCAGGTATTTTGGCCCACTCCTCCATACAGACCTTCTCCAGATCCTTCAGGTTTCGGGGCTGTCGCTGGGCAATACGGACTTTCAGCTCCCTCCAAAGAATTTCTATTGGGTTCAGGTCTGGAGACTGGCTAGGCCACTCCAGGACCTTGAGATGCTTCTTACGGAGCCACTCCTTAGTTGCCCTGGCTGTGTGTTTCGGGTCGTTGTCATGCTGGAAGACCCAGCCACGACCCATCTTCAATGCTCTTACTGAGGGAAGGAGGTTGTTGGCCAAGATCTCGCGATACATGGCCCCATCCATCCTCCCCTCAATACGGTGCAGTCGTCCTGTCCCCTTTGCAGAAAAGCATCCCCAAAGAATGATGTTTCCACCTCCATGCTTCACGGTTGGGATGGTGTTCTTTGGGTTGTACTCATCCTTCTTCTTCCTCCAAACACGGCGAGTGGAGTTTAGACCAAAAAGCTCTATTTTTGTCTCATCAGACCATATGACCTTCTCCCATTCCTCCTCTGGATCATCCAGATGGTCATTGGTAAACTTCAGACGGGCCTGGACATGCGCTGGCTTGAGCAGGGGGACCTTGCATGCGCTGCAGGATTTTAATCCATGACGGCGTAATGTGTTACTAATGGTTTTCTTTGAGACTGTGGTCCCAGCTCTCTTCAGGTCATTGACCAGGTCCTGTCGTGAACTTCTGGGCTGATCCCTCACCTTCCTCATGATCATTGATGCCCCACGAGGTGAGATCTTGCATGGAGCCCCAGACCGAGGGTGATTGACCGTCATCTTGAACTTCTTCCATTTTCTAATAATTGCGCCAACAGTTGTTGCCTTCTCAGCAAGCTTCTTGCCTATTGTCCTGTAGCCCATCCCAGCCTTGTGCAGGTCTACAATTTCATCCCTGATGTCCTTACACAGCTCTCTGGTCTTGGCCATTGTGGAGAGGTTGGAGTCTGTTTGATTGAGTGTGTGGACAGGTGTCTTTTATACAGGTAACAAGTTCAAACAGGTGCAGTTATTATAGGTAATGAGTGGAGAACAGGAGGGCTTCTTAAAGAAAAATTAACAGGTCTGTGAGAGCCGGAATTCTTACTGGTTGGTAGGTGATCAAATACTTATGTCATGCAATAAAATGCAAATTAATTACTTAAAAATCAACTAACTGTCTCTCACAGTTGAAGTGTACCTATGATAAAAAATTACAGACCTCTACATGCTTTTTAAGTAGGAAAACCTGCAAATCGGCAGTGTATCAAATACTTGTTCTCCCCACTGTAGCTGGCCGGCCGGCTGGACCAACCGATCTGGCCGGCCAAACCTACTTACCCAACCTACCAATCTGGCCAGCCGTCCGGACCACCTGTCTGGCCAGCCTGCCGGACCAAGCTATCTGGCCCACAGGCCGGACCTACCTATTTGGCTGGCCAGCCGGACCTACCTATCTGGCCGCCGGACCTACCTATCTGGCCGGCCAGCCGGATATATCTATCTGGCCAGCCAGCTGGACCAACCCATCTGACCTACCTATCTGGCCGGCCGGACCTACTTATCTGGCTGGCCGGCCGGCCTGGTGGACCTACACTACCCGTCAAAAGTTTTAGAACACCTACTCATTCAAGGGTTTTTCTTTATTTGTACTATTCTCTACATTGTAGAATAATAGTGAAGACATCAAAACTATGAAATAACACATATGGAATCATGTAGTAACCAAAAAAGTGTAAAATAAATCAAAATATATTTTATATTTGAGATTCTTCAAATAGCCACCCTTTGCCTTGATGACAGCTTTGCACTCTCTCTCTCTCTCTCTGGGGGCCTTAGTGATAAATCATCCGAATTGATTGAAACATGCAATGTTCATTGCAGAGCTCTATTTTCATTTCATCCAATAAATGTAAATGACTGTTTTGCTCTTGGATTGTAACAGGTGCTATGGTCACATGACATGAAAATAGAGCTCTTTTTCCACCCTCACCAGTGGTGGGGTTGGCGTCGAAGGAAAGATGCATATGCAGAATGGAACCCCATACCTACCGTAAAATATGGTGGTAGATCTTTGATGGGTAATTGTAATATGCATTGGAATTGCTACTTGCCGGCCATAAGCATGCAGTGAGACAGGCAAGTGAAATCTCAATGATGTGTACTTGATGGGTTGGTAAGACATGACTCATTCATACGGCGGCGTGCGCATCACACGCTACGAGAACGGCGGGAGATTGTCCACTATGGGGTATGATCTCCCCAAGGGCGTCTGGAGAAACGTCAATGGGCCCGGGAAACTTGTCTGTTCACACATGGACACAGTGAGGCTTTCAGAGTGTGAAGCCTGACGGAGGGTATCTTGTCCCTTCTATGACTGTTAACTTTAAGAAGTGTATTTGTAACGGATATAGTGCTGACAGTGCTATACATTATATTATAACCGTAAAGCGTAAAGGGAATGTTTCTGGCCCATTGATCTTTGTATTAGTGACTCTTATAAGCGAAGTGTGCTCTCTACCAAACAAGTGTTGCTCTCTACCATACAAGCGCATGCACACTCACACACACACACGCACAAACACATGCACACACACGCACAGACACGGCACAAATGGATGCGAAAAGAACAGTACACGTGCACACACACAGCACAAATGGACACACACACACATACACAGCTAAACAGCAAATTCTCCTACACTCGGTTTGTTGTTTTCACGGAAAACGTTTATATTAAATATTTTTTTATAAAAGTTGAAGTTCTGATAGCTACGGATTCCGCAACGCTGTTAGCTTTTTCGTCTGGGACCACAAGTTTGTGTTACTGATTCCTGCTAACACAGCATATAGTTAGCAGTTAGCCATCATGCTAACAGAGCAAACAGAGAAAGCTAATGCTAACAGTGCTAGAGTCAAAACACTGGTGTTGTTTGTGTCTATGTCTGGGCTCAAATGCGCTAGGTGTGAGATGATCTCTACGCAATAGAAGGAAGATAAGGTGAAACTGATAAATGAACATGAATTCTTTGTCTGTCCCAAATGCATCCTCATCAAGCAGCTTAGGGTAGAGATTCTCCGGCTGCTAGCTCAGCTGCGGGAAAAACAACATGTGCTTTCTTAGTACTTCGATGCAGCTCAGGCACACAGAATCTCAGTTCTGAATGCCTCCTACAGCGGAAGTGTCGATGTGTCGAGCGGTGCTGACCTGCTCCAAACCACTGGACAGATGGTAAGCGCAACTCCGCGACCCGTGGGAGACTGGACACTGGCAAAGCGTAAGAGGTCGGTCGGTCGGTAGTCTGGCTAGCCTCCTTATGTCCTAGAAGATCCGATCCAACTACTAAACTGACCGGGAGTCAGCTCTGATTCTGGAAGTATACCAACAGCCAGCATCCGACCAGTGGCACCCTCCTCCACGGCTCAGCCGGTCGCTGACCAAAGGAAGCAGGGTGTTGGGCCCTCCTTAACCTGACGCCATCCACTGCTACAGGTGCGTGTGCAGTGTGTCAGGCTGGCATGGACTGAAGCTTTCTCCCCCCTGCCTGAGGCAGTCCCGTTCTGTTCCCCCTCTTCCTTCCCCATCATGACCACCATCATCATGGGCAGCTCGATTGTGAGAGACTTTGGCCTGTCTACAGCCTGTGGGTCGACCAAGGTCCACTGTCACCCAGGCACCTGTGTCCAACACATCAACTCCTTTCTGCCCACAGTTCTAGCCAACTACTCTAGTATTGGCGCCATCGTCACGCACATTAACTTTAACGACATTTGCTTTAGGCAATCTGAGGAACTGAAGAAGGACTACAACACTATCTTGAACACCTTGTGTGCACAGTAGAATAATCTTCTCTGGCCCCCTGCCGTGCTATAGAATGGGTTCGGAACGTTACAGCCACCTCGCGGTCCTAAACAAGTTCCTGAAGAAACTTTGTCTCCTTTTGTGACAATGTTGACTTGCTGTGGGAGCAACCAACACTCTTTAACAGAGACGGGATTCACCCTAACCGCAGGGGTTCAAGGATTATCTCCATCAACATAGTGAACTGCTTAAGAGACTGACAGTCTGGGTTTATTAGTGTTCCAGTCATCCCTGTCATATTAAGCAACAGAGGACATGGAAATCATATTATATCCCAGAGAAATATAAGTGAAATCAATGTAAGTAACCTAATCTATGTTCCTTTAACTGTTAGGGTATTGTGAGCAATGATCATAGAATTGAGTTCCACTGTTTGCACTGAAACTGTGGGCGCCCCACTCAATACCATTGGCTCAAATGTAAATGTTACTGACATGTCTACCTTGGATCAGCCTCTCACAGTAGCACATAAAACAAACAAGCAGCCCAGAAAAGGACAAAAAAAAGGTTCATGAAATTGACAACTTACTAACATCAGAAAACATTCATATTCTGGCCATCATTTATTTGATGATGCAGTAGCTATACATGGTTATAAAATATATATAGGAAAGTTTGAAATGCAAATGGAGGAAGTGTTGCTATGTTTTTGCAATGATTCCTATGTTGAAGATGTGAAAAATATTTGTTGGTCTGATGTGTGTAATGAGGAACAGCCTGACGCTGCACTTGAAGCATTTATGAAACTGCTTCTTCCGGTTACTTATAGGCATGCGCCCATCAAAAAACTGAGTGTTAGCACTGCCAATTGAAAAACTGTATGGCTGAGAGGGATGAGGTAAAGGGAATGGCAAATAAGTCTGACAACACAGCAGTCTGGCATATATACAGTAAATTAAGAAATCATGTAACTAAACTAAACAAAAAGAAGAAGAAACTATACCATGGAACAAAGATAAACGATATAAAGAATGATAGTAAAAAGCTCTGGAGTACTTGAAACTTGAAATGAAATTCTAGGCAAAAAAGTGAACTTGGCTCCTTCCATTGAGGCAGATGGCTTGTTCATGAGGGCACTCAACATGCTCGGCACTGACACAAATGACTGATGATTGGCTGAAAGAAATTGATAGTAAGAAGATTGTGGGAGCTGTTTTGTAAGACTTCAGTGCAGATTTTGATATCATTGATCATAACCTATTGCTGAAAACACCTAGGTGTTATGGATTTGCATTCTCTGCCTTATCATGTATTGAGAGTTACCTATCTAATAGAACACAGAGGGGTTTCTTTAATGGAAGCCTCTCTAATCGAAATTGGGTTGAGTGTGGTGTACCACAGGGCATCCGGCTTGGGTCATTATTGTTTTCTGTTTTTACTAATGACCTTCCACTGACCTTGAATAAAGCCTGTGTGTCTACGTATGCTGATGACTCAACAGTATACACATTGGCTACGACAGTAAAATAAATAACTGACACCCTTAACATAGAGCTCCAGTCCGTTTTAGAATGGGTAACTAGAAATAAAAGCATTGTTTTAGGGACAAATCACTCAATCAACGCTAAACATTGAATAATGTGTCGATTGAGCAAGTTGAGGAGACTAAACTGCTTAGTGTAACCCTAGATAGCAAGCTATTATTGTCAAAACATATAGACTCAATGGCTGCTAAAATGGAAAGAGGTCTGTCCATGATAAGGTGTTGCTCTGCTTTCTTGACATCTCAATCATCCAGGTAGGTCCTGCAGGCCATAGTTTTGTCGCACCTGGACTACTGCCCAGTTATGTGGTCATTTGCAGCAAAGAGGGACATAGGTAAATTGCAGTTGGTCCAGAACAGAGCAGCACGTATTGCATTTAGATGTGCACAGAGGGCGAATTTCAGTAACATGCCTGTCAATCTCTCCTGGCTCAAAGTTGAGGAGAGATTGACTGTATCACTATTAGTCTTTGTGCAAGGTGTTGATGTGTTGAAAGTAATTAACAGTCTGTTCAAGCAGTTGGCACACAGTTCGCACACTGATCAGTACAACACAAGACATACAATCAGAGGTCTCTTCACAGTCCCCAGGTCCAGTACAGAGGCTGGGAAACAGTATTAAATAGAGCCATGACTACATGGAACACTCTGCCACCCCAGGTAACTCAAGCTAGCAATAAAAACAGATTAAAAAAAACTGATAAAATAACACCACAATGAGGAGTGTGAAGAGACACAGCCATTTTTATATATTTTGTATATTTTGTATTATGTATCGTATTATGTAGGAATGGCTTATAAGGCAGGAGCCATCTCCTGTTTCTGAAGCGTGAGGCAGAGGCAGGAGATTATGTAGTATTATGTAGTGTTATGTAGTGTTATGTAGTATTATGTAGTGTTATGTAGTGTTATGTAATGTTATGTAGTATTATGTAGTATTATATAGTGTTATGTAGTATTATGTAGTATTATGTAGTGTTATGTATATTATCTATATATATATATCTATATATATATATATATATGTTTATTTATTTGGACCCCAAGAAGAGTAGCCACTGCCTTGGCTGTGGCTAATTGGAGATCCCAATAAATACCATGCATACTCACACAGGTCAGGCTCAGTCAGAGCACACTTGTAGGCATCACACTCTGAAAGGAGAAGAGAAGAGTATAAGAGAGGAGAGAAGAGACAGGGGGTGTACAGTGAGGGAATGATCAGTCTATAATTTTAATGGTAGGTTTATTTGAACAGTCAGAGACAGAATAACAACAAAATAATGCAGAAAAACGCATGTCAAAAATGTTATAAATTTATTTGCATTTTAATGAGGGAAATAAGTATTTGACCCCCTCTCAATCAGAAAGATTTCTGGCTCCCAGGTGTCTTTTATACAGGTAATAAACTGAGATTAGGAGCACACTCTTAAAGGGAGTGCTCCTAATCTCAGTTTGTTAACTGTATAAAAGACACCTGTCCACAGAAGCAATCAATCAATCAGATTCCAAACTCTCCACCATGGCCAAGACCAAAGAGCTCTCCAAGGATGTCAGGGACAAGATTGTAGACCTACACAAGGCTGTAATGGGCTACAAGACCATCGCCAAGCATCTTGGTGAGAAGGTGACAACAGTTGGTGCGATTATTCGCAAATGGAAGAAACACAAAATAACTGTCAATCTCCCTCGGCCTGGGGCTCCATGCAAGATCTCACCTCGTGGAGTTGCAATGATCATGAGAACGGTGAGGAATCAGCCCAGAACTACACAGGAGGATCTTGTCAATGATCTCAAGCAAGCTGGGACCATAGTCACCAAGAAAACAATTGGTAACACACTACGCCGTGAAGGACTGAAATCCTGCAGCGCCCATAAGGTCCCCCTGCTCAAGAAAGCACATATACAGGCCCGTCTGAATTTTGCCAATGAACATCTGAATGATTCAGAGGAGAACTGGGTGAAAGTGTTGTGGTCAGATGAGACCCAAATCGAGGTCTTTGGCATCAACTCAACTCGCCGTGTTTGGAGGAGGAGGAATACTGCCTATGACCCCAAGAACACCATCCCCACCGTCAAACATGGAGGTGGAAACATTATACTTTTGGGGTGTTTTTCTGCTAAGGGGACAGGACAACTTCACCGCATCAAAGGGACAATGGACGGGGCCATGTACCGTCAAATCTTGGGTGAGAACCTCCTTCCCTCAGCCAGGGCATTGAAAATGGGCCGTGGATGGGTATTCCAGCATGACAATGACCCAAACGGCCAAGGCAACAAAGGAGTGGCTCAAGAAGAAGCACATTAAGGTCCTGGAGTGGCCTAGCCAGTCTCCAGACCTTAATCCCATAGAAAATCAGTGGAGGGAGCTGAAGGTTCGAGTTGCCAAACGTCAGCCTTGAAACCTTAATGACTTGGAGAAGATCTGCAAAGAGAAGTGGAACAAAATCCCTCCTGAGATGTGTGCAAACCTGGTGGCCAACTACAAGAAACGTCTGACCTCTGTGATTGCCAACAAGGGTTTTGCCACCAAGTACTAAGTCACGTTTTGCAGAGGGGTCAAATACTTATTTCCCTCATTAAAATGCTAATCAATTTATAACATTTTTGACATGTGTTTTTCTGGATTTTTTTGTTGTTATTCTGTCTCTCACTGTTCAAATAAACCTACCATAAAAATTATAGACTGATCATTTCTTTGTCAGTGGGCAAACGTACAAAATCAGCAGGGGATCAAATACTTTTTTCCCTCACTGTCTGTGTGACTGTGTGGCTCACTCTAGGGACGGGCAGCCATTTCATGGGTGACCACTCTGGCCTTTCAAGGCTCTGTGTCCATATCAATTCATACGGTCTCATCTTCCCCAGACTCTTCCACTTCTTGCTCCCCTCCAGCCCTCTCTCTCCCCCTCTCTTAGGAGATTTCAAACGGAGGTATGTAGTGATGCATTTGATTGCACTGTACCTTGCTAGGCCAACTCATCAAAAATCTGTGAGTGGAGGGAGGGGAAAAAGAAGAAAACTTTGATACTTCCTGTCCTGTCTTTTCTTCTCTGAGTTCAGTGAGGAAAAAATACTTATCTTTCAAAAGACAAAATGCCAGGTAGAATTGATAGTCTCTAAAGGAGACTATCAATCCTCTGTAGCTCAGCTGATAGAGCTGGTAGAGCGCGGCGCTTGTAACGCCAGGGTAGTGGGCTCGATCCCCGGGACCACAAATACACAAAAATGTATGCACGCATGACTGTAAGTCGCTTTGGATAAAAGCATCTGCTAAATGGCATATTATTATATTATTAAAGGTATTGATTTAATGTTGGATACACACTGCAGGATTTGATGCTTAACTTTAGTAAGCATACCAATAAAGAACAGAAAAACTTTTTTTTACTTCAAATACTTTCTCTTCACTCATCTTCGAACATCGCTCTCTCCCACCGACATGGCCAAAAATAACGTCTGCCCAAATCCTTCACAATCATTGATTCTAAGTGATCCTAAGCCTTGTGAGTTAGAAGGCTAGATATTAACAACAGAGAATCCTGCCAAATGCACCTTCAAGCATTCATGACAGTTAGTCCCAGGTAACCATGGCAGCAGCGGCGGAGCTAGCCCTGCGGGCGGTGTCCTTCATTTACCCACAGCGTGTCACCATCTATTAAATCATGTGGCTGGGTAGCCCAACCTTTCACTGCTTTCCTCAGACACAGGCAGAGCCTCCATTATGGATGAGTGAGTGAGTTCAGGAGAGCCGGGATATGCAGAATGTGCAAACTTCTGTCAGAATTGAACATGAGATCTCATGTTCTCCCCCGTCGCTTAAGAGGAGTTTCCGTCGTCGGTATTAAGAAACGCTAATTAAATACAATGAATTATGAAAGTTGGTCCCTGTGTAACTCTGTGTGTTTGTGTTAGGGTGTGTGTGTGTGTTAGGGTGTGTGTGTGTGTGTGTGTGTGTGTGTGTGAGTGTGTGTCCTTAAGTGCACTACAGGGGCATGGGTATACGTTGACGGCAGCAGGATAAAATCTCATTATGCATCTACTATCTACCTTCACCTCTCCTGAGTCTCCTAACCTCCGAATAAGCCCAGGCATCACAAGCCGAGCTCTACTGCTGCCCTCCCTCTCCTCAGGGACCCCGCAGGCAGCCTCAATCAAACCCAGCGGTGGATGTCTGTCTCCAGCAGCTCAGGTTCGGCTGATGATGCCTTACTCAGAGAGATACAGAGAGAGAGAGAGAGAAATAAAAGAGAGAGAGAGAGAGAGAGAGAAAGAGAGAAATAAAAAAAAGAGAGAGAGAGAGATAGGGAGAGAGAGAGAGAGATACAGAGAGAGAGAGAGAGCGAGAGAGAAGAGAGAGAGAGAGAGAGAGAGAGAGAGAGAGAGAGAGAGAGAGAGAGAGAGAGAGAGAGAGAGAGAGAGAGAGAGAGAGAGGGGGGGGGGGAGAGAGAGAGCAGTATATATACAAATATATAGAAAGTGGTGTTGGGGGAAAAACATACGACATTATAAAATCCATGTACACAAACAACAAGTGTGTGGTTAAAATTGGCAAAAAACACACACATTTCTTTCCACAGGGCCGTGGAGTGAGACAGGGATGCAGTTTAAGACCCACCCTCTTCAACATACAGTGGGGGGAAAAAGTATTTAGTCAGCCACCAATTGTGCAAGTTCTCCCACTTAAAAAGATGAGAGAGGCCTGTAATTTTCATCATAGGTACACGTCAACTATGACAGACAAATTGAGAAGAAAAAAATCCAGAAAATCACATTGTAGGATTTTTAATGAATTTATTTGCAAATTATGGTGGAAAATAAGTATTTGGTCACCTACAAAAAAGCAAGATTTCTGGCTCTCACAGACCTGTAACTTCTTCTTTAAGAGGCTCCTCTGGCCTCCACTCGTTACCTGTATTAATGGCACCTGTTTGAACTTGTTATCAGTATAAAATACACCTGTCCACAACCTCAAACAGTCACACTCCAAACTCCACTATGGCCAAGACCAAAGAGCTGTCAAAGGACACCAGAAACAAAATTGTTGACCTGCACCAGGCTGGGAAGACTGAATCTGCAATAGGTAAGCAGCTTGGTTTGAAGAAATCAACTGTGGGAGCAATTATTAGGAAATGAAAGATATAAAAGACCACTGATAATCTCCCTCGATCTGGGGCTCCACGCAAGATCTCACCCCGTGGGGTCAAAATGATCACAAGAACGGTGAGCAAAAATCCCAGAACCACACGGGGGACCTAGTGAATGACCTGCAGAGAGCTGGGACCAAAGTAACAAAGCCTACCATCAGTAACACACTACGCCGCCAGGGACTCAAATCCTGCAGTGCCAGACGTGTCCCCCTGCTTAAGCCAGTACATGTCCAGGCCCGTCTGAAGTTTGCTAGAGTGCATTTGGATGATCCAGAAGAGGATCATCCAAATGCATATGGTCAGATGGTCAGATGAAACCAAAATAGAACTTTTTGGTAAAAACTCAACTCGTCGTGTTTGGAGGACAAAGAATGCTGAGTTGCATCCAAAGAACACCATACCTACTGTGAAGCATGGAGGTGGAAACATCATGCTTTGGGGCTGTTTTTCTGCAAAGGGACCAGGACAACTGATCCGTGTAAAGGAAAGAATGAATGGGGCCATGTATCGTGAGATTTTGAGTGAAAACCTTCTTCCATCAGCAAGGGCATTGAAGATGAAACGTGGCTGGGTCTTTCAGCATGACAATGATCCCAAACACACCGCCCGGGCAACGAAGGAGTGGCTTCGTAAGAAGCATTTCAAGGTCTTGGAGTGGCCTAGCCAGTCTCCAGATCTCAACCCCATAGAAAATCTTTGGAGGGAGTTGAAAGTCCGTGTTGCCCAGCGACAGCCCCAAAACATTACTGCTCTAGAGGAGATCTGCATGGAGGAATGGGCCAAAATACCAGCAACAGTGTGTGAAAACCTTGTGAAGACTTACAGAAAACGTTTGACCTGTGTCATTGCCAACAAAGGGTATATAACAAAGTATTGAGAAACTTTTGTTATTGACCAAATACTTATTTTCCACCATAATTTGCAAATAAATTCATAAAAAATCCTACAATGTGATTTTCTGGATTTTTTTTCCTCATTTTGTCTGTCATAGTTGACGTGTACCTATGATGAAAATTACAGGCCTCTCTCATCTTTTTAATAATAATATAATAATATAACTTGCACAATTGGTGGCTGACTAAATACTTTTTTCTCCCACTGTGCACACCAGTAGCGGTCGGTGCCTTTAAGATGAGGGAGGATGATTCTTATTTTTATGAGCATAACCTTATTTCTATTACAGCTGGATGACTGTCAGTCCTATTCCATTCACCCAGCTCAATGTAACATTGATAGGTTTAGGCTACTACATGATACTAGAATGTTCCCTATACCCATCATGAGGTTGCTACAACCTAGCCTATGAATGAAAGTTTACAATGTAGGTGCAAAGGTCGAGAGAAAAATTGAAGTAATCAAGGTGGCAGACAGTGACATATTCAATACCGCCTTACACACTCTTGCCTGCATCTAGCTGATCTAGGGTGTAATCATTAGTCCAGTAGTTGCAAATGAGAGTTTCTATTGGACAAATTCAGGTATGTTTATCCCTGTTTCTTGTCGTTTGCTTCCGTTTAAGAAATAAATGTATACAGAATTGGCGCAATGAATACACCCCTGATCACACACAAACACAGTTCACTTTCATAGCAGCCACATACAAACAGCATGATCACTTCGCTCATTGTATAATACCTTCTCGCATCTACACGCTGCTCTCTTCTCACCTTTTCCCTTCGCTTGTGGACTTTTATATCATAACCTCTAACCTCTACACACAGCCTACATTGTTGTCATCATATTAGCTAACGTCATAGTCAACATCGCTAATAGAGTTCATATGTTAGTAAACCCGCTACAATCATGCAGTACAGTGTACAGTCAGCAAGCAGTTTAGCAGTTACACCGGCGGGACCTGGTGGCAATAAATTAATCAAACTAAAAGCTTACCTTGACTTGGAAGAGGTCCAGTGTTAGATAGCCATAGGCAGCTAGCTAACATAGCATCCCTCTGTTTGAGCCAGGTGTTTGAGTAGGCTAAACTAGCTAGTTGCATTGGCCAGCTAAGTAAGTGAAAGTGAAAAAAATACAAGTAAATAACTCTCTCTCTCTCGATCTCGCTCTCTCGATCTCTTGCTTCTCTTTCATTTTTGAAGAAATTAAATTGTTCAAAACTGTTCAACTATTGTCTTTCTTTCTCTTTGAGTCACCTACTCACCACATTTTATGCACTGCTGTGCTAGCTAGCGGTAGCTTATGCTTTCAGCACTAGATTCATTCTCTGATCCTTTGATTGGATGGACAACATGTCAGTTCATGCTGCAAGAGCTCTGGTATGTTGGAGGACGTCCTCTGGAAGTTGTCATAATTACTGTGTATGTCTATGGAAGGGGGTGAGAACCATGAGCCTCCTAGGTTTTGTACTGAAGTCAATCAATCAAATGTATTTATAAAGCCCTTTTTACATCAGCAGATGTCACTGTCACGGAATCAGCCGAGGCTGCTCCTCCTCCTTGCTCTGGCAGGCTTCGGCGTTTATCGTCCCCGGAGTACTAGTTGCCGCCGATCTATGTTTCGGTGTTTGACTTGTTTTATCCTGATTGTGTACACCTGTTCCCCATTACGTTGTATTGTATTCCCTATTTAACCCTCTGTCGTTCATTGTGTGTTGTGTGTTATTGTATTCGTCATCGGCAGTGTTCGTGTGCGGGTTGTTTTTCCTCCTTGTGTGGAGATTGTGTCCTTCTCTGGTTACTTTCTAGTAAAGTACGTTTCCAGTAAGCTCTGTGTCCTGCGTTTTAACTTCGCCTACCGCATTTCACCGTCGCATTCTGACAGAATAACACACCACGATGGAGTCAGCAGGATCGGCGGCGCCAAGGGGAGCACTGGAGGAGCGTGTAACCCAACAAGAGGCCATGATCCAGCACCTGGGCATCACCATCCAAGGGGTGATGGACACCTTGAGGCGATGGGAGAGTGGAGGTTTTCCCACACCTCATCCTACGATACCACCACCATCAGCCATACCCATCGTTCCATCTCCGGAGTCCAGTGGGATACGGCTCTCGCTCCCGAGGGCTTATGATTGCACAGCATCCGGGTGTCAGGGTTTCCTACTCCAGGTTGAACTCTACCTAGCAACCATTCACCCGGCGCCCTCGGGATACAAGAGCGTGTCTGCCCTCATCTCCTGTCTGTCCGGCAAGGCGCTAGAATGGGCCAACGCCGAATGGGGTGGGATAGACGCCGCTACGGTCAGCTATGCAGAGTTCACCCGCCGCTTCCGGGCAGTATTCGATCATCCCCCAGAGGGTAAAGCGGCGGGTGAGCGTCTATTCCACCTTAGACAGGGGAGGAGGAGCGCGCAGGAGTTCGCGCTGGACTTCCGGACGCTAGCTGCCAACACGGGATGGAATGAGAGGGCCCTCATCGACCACTACAGATGCAGCCTGAGGGAGGACGTGCGTCGGGAATTGGCCTGCAGGGACACCAACCTCAGCTTTGATCAACTGGTGGACATGTCGATTCGCCTGGATTACCTGTTGGCTACCCGCGGACGTCCGGATTCGGGCCGTCCATTCCATCCCCCACCACTTCCGAGCCGACCCCTATGGAGCTCGGGGGTGCTGGTGCGAGGGAGACCAGGAGGGAGGCGGTCCCCTGCACCAACTGTGGCCGCAAAGGACACACTGCTGGTCGGTGCTGGGTAGGGTCTCCTAGGAATCGAGGCAGTGGGCGACGCACTGATGAGTCATTCCAGGTGAGTAGGCACCCAACTCACCCAGAGCTCTCTGCTGATCATATGTGTATTCAAGTGGTGTTTCCCGAGGTTTCTCCTCACTCCCCGCATAAGGCACTAGTAGATTCAGGCGCAGCGGGGAATTTTATCAATCGCCAGTTCACCTATAAGTTAGGAATTCCCATCGTACCTGTTGATGTGCCCTTCCCTATTCATGCCCTACATAGCCGCCCATTGGGGTCAGGATTGATTAGGGAGGTCACGGCGCCTCTCCGGATGAAAACGCAGGAGGGTCATGAGGAGATAGTACGTTTGTATTTGATTGATTCTCCTGCGTTTCCCGTGGTGTTGGGGCTTCCCTGGTTAACAGCTCATGACCCCAACATTTCATGGCAGCAGAGAGCTCTCCAGGGATGGTCTGATCAGTGTACTGGGCGGTGTGTAGGCGTTTCCGTAGGGGCAACGACGGTGGAAAGCCCGAACCAAGTTCCCACCTTGCACATTCCACCTGAGTATGCCGATTTGGCTCTCGCCTTCAGTAGGAAGAAGGCGACTCAATTACCACCTCATCGACAGGGGGATTGTGCGATAGACCTCCAGGTAGGCGCTGCGCTTCCACGTAGTCACGTGTATCCTCTGTCTCAGGAGGAAACGGACGCTATGGAGACCTATGTCACCGAATCTTTGAGACAGGGTTACTTACGGCCGTCTACTTCCCCTGCGTCCTCGAGTTTCTATTTTGTGAAGAAGAAGGATGGTGGTTTACGCCCGTGTATTGATTACCGTGGTCTAAATCAGATCACCATCAAATACAGCTATCCTCTCCCTCTGATCGCTAGTATGACGGAGTCATTACACGGGGCGCGATTCTTCACAAAATTGGATCTCAGGAGCGCGTACAACCTGGTGCGCATTAGGGAGGGAGATAAGTGGAAGACAGCATTCAGTACCACCTCGGGTCACTATGAGTACCTTGTCATGCCATACGGGTTAATGAATGCTCCTTCAGTCTTCCAATCATTTGTGGACGAGATTTTCCGGGACTTGCATGGACAGGGTGTTGTGGTATATATTGAAGACATCCTAATATACTCCGCTACACGAGCCGAGCATGTGTCCCTGGTGCGTTGAGTGCTTGGTAGACTGTTGGAGCATGACCTGCATGCGAAGGTGGAGAAATGTCTGTTCTTCCAGGAGTCCATCTCCTTCCTAGGACATCGGTTGTCTGCGTCAGGGGTAGAGATGGAGATTGACCGCATTTCTGCCGTGCGTAATTGGCAGACTCCCACCACGGTAAAGGAGGTGCAGCGCTTCTTGGGTTTTGCCAATTACTACCGGAGGTTTATCCGGGGCTTTGGACAGGTAGCAGCTCCCATTACCTCTCTGCTAAAGAGGCCCGGTGCGCCTGCAGTGGTCAGCTGAGGCGGACAGGGCGTTTAAACGTCTGAAGGACCTGTTTACCTCGGCTCCGGTGCTGGCGCATCCGGATCCCTCTTTGGCATTTCAGGTGGAGGTGGACGCTTCCGAGGCTGGGATCGGCGCTGTGCTGTCTCAGCGCTCGGGTACGCCACCTAAACTCCGCCCCTGTGCTTTCTATTCTAAGAAGCTCAGTCCGGCGGAGCGCAATTATGACGTGGGGGATAGGGAGCTGCTGGCTGTGGTTCAAGCCCTGAAAGTGTGGAGACATTGGCTTGAGGGGGCTAAACACCCTTTTCTCATTCTGACTGACCATCATAACCTGGAGTACATCCGGGCAGCGAGGAGGCTGAATACTCGCCAGGCAAGGTGGTCAATGTTTCTTTCCCGCTTTGTATTTAAGCTCACCTGTAGACCAGGTTCCCAGAATGCTAAGGCAGACGCCCTGTCCCGACTATATGACACAGAGGAGAGGTCCATTGAGCCCACTTCCATACTCCCGGAGTCTTGTTTAGTGGCACCGGTGGTGTGGGAGGTGGATGCGGAAATCGAGCGGGCGTTACGTTCCGACCCTACTCCTCCACAGTGTCCAGAGGGTCGGAGGTACGTGCTGCTTGAGGTTCGCGACCGTTTGATATACTGGGCTCACACGTCACCCTCCTCTGGTCATCCGGGTATTGGTCGGACAGTGCACTGCCTTAGTGAGAAGTACTGGTGGCCAACCTTAGCTAAGGACGTGAGGGTTTATGTTTCCTCCTGCTCAGTGTGCGCCCAGTGTAAGGCACCTAGACACCTGCCCAGGGGGAAGTTACAACCCCTACCCGTTCCACAACGGCCGTGGTCTCACCTATCGGTGGATTTTGTCACGGACCTTCCTCCCTCCCAGGGGAACACTACGATCTTGGTCGTTGTGGATCGGTTTTCTAAAGCCTGCCGTCTCATTCCCCTGCCTGGTCTCCCCACTGCCCTACAAACTGCTGAGGCCCTGTTTACACACGTCTTCCGGCACTATGGGGTGCCTGAGGATATAGTGTCTGATCGGGGTCCCCAGTTTACCTCTAGAGTCTGGAGGGCAT
Organism: Coregonus lavaretus; assembly: GCF_964263955.1. Taxonomy (NCBI): domain Eukaryota; kingdom Metazoa; phylum Chordata; class Actinopteri; order Salmoniformes; family Salmonidae; genus Coregonus; species Coregonus lavaretus. Next base: position 28,968 of record NW_028156385.1, read on the forward strand.
TTATAGAATGTCTGGGGGTCTCGATTAGCCTTACCTCAGGTTTTCACCCCGAGAGTAATGGGCAGGTGGAGAGAGTTAACCAGGATTTGGGTAGGTTTCTGAGGTCATATTGCCAGGACCGGCAAGAGGAGTGGTCGGGATATATTCCTTGGGCAGAGATAGCCCAAAACTCCCTCCGCCATTCGTCCACTAACCTTACGCCTTTCCAGTGTGTGTTAGGTTATCAGCCGGTTCTGGCACCTTGGCATCAGAGCCAGACCGAAGCCCCTGCGGTGGACGAGTGGTTTCGGCGCTCGGAAGAAACTTGGAACGCTGCGCATGTCCATCTGCAGCGGGCCATCAGGCGGCAAAAGGCGAGCGCCGATCGCCACCGCAGTGAGGCTCCGGTGTATGCACCGGGAGACCGGGTCTGGCTCTCGACCCGAAACCTGCCCCTTCGCATGCCCTGCCGGAAGCTGGGTCGGCGGTTTGTGGGGCCCTTTAAAGTCCTGAGGAGATTGAACGAGGTATGTTATAGATTACAACTGCCCATTAATTACCGTATTAACCCCTCGTTCAATGTGTCTCTCCTCAGGCCGGTGGTGGCTGGTCCACTCCAGGAGAGTGATGTACGAGAGGCTCCTCCGCCCCCGTTGGACATCGAGGGGGCTCCAGCGTACTCAGTCCGTTCCATCTTGGATTCGAGGCGTCGGACGGGGGGCCTGCAGTATCTCGTGGAGTGGGAGGGGTACGGTCCGGAGGAACGGTGCTGGGTCCCCAGGAGGGACATTCTAGATCCCTCCATGTTGAGGGACTTCCACCGGAGTCATCCGACTCGCCCTGCTCCGCGTCCTCCTGGCCAACCCCGAGGCCGGGCTCGGCGCACGGCTGGAGCCACGCGTCAAGGGGGGGGTACTGTCACGGAATCAGCCAAGGCTGCTCCTCCTCCTTGCTCGGGCAGGCTTCGGCGTTCGTCGTCCCCGGAGTACTAGCTGCCACCGATCTATGTTTCGGTGTTTTACTTGTTTTGTCCTGATTGTGTACACCTGTTCCCCATTACGTTGTATTGTATTCCCTATTTAACCCTCTGTCGTTCATTGTGTGTTGTGTGTTATTGTATTCGTCATCGGCAGTGTTCGTGTGCGGGTTGTTTTTCCTCCTTGTGTGGAGATTGTGTCCTTCTCTGGTTACTTTCTAGTAAAGTACGTTTCCAGTAAGCTCTGTGTCCTGCGTTTGACTTCGCCTACCGCATTTCACCGTCGCATTCTGACAGTCACAAAGTGCTATAAAGAAACCCAGCCTAAAACCCCAAACAGCAATCAATGCAGATGTAGAAGCAAATTACCCAGAGGAGGACGGAAACTAGCTGTCCTCCGGCTACACCCTGGTGCTACCCTACAGAGTGCTGTTGAGGCTACTGTAGATCTTCATTGCAAAACAGTGTGTTTTAATCAATTATTTGGTGACGTGAATATATTTAGTATAGTTTTATCTAAAACGTATAACTTTTAAATGTTTCACTATTTTCAATTTTTATGAAATTCACTGAGGAGGATGGTCCTCCCCTTCCTCCACTGAGGAGCCTCCACTGACACACACACACACACACCCCACCATGAGTCTACAAAGGCCGATAGAGGCCAATAGCTGTAGGATTCAGTCTATAATTACGCAGTAGCTCTCCACTGAGAGAGTGTCCCTGAGATCTGATCAGGATTGTCCTTATCTCTCCTCTCTGCTCTCTCATCCAAGAGACCCTATGTTCTACACAGAGACAAAGAGGGAGAGATAGAGGGGGTGGGGGGAATTGGGGAGCAGCTATCCATTCAACTTCAAACTGAGCAATACAGAGACAGAAAAAGAGAGAGAGAGCAACAGAGAGAAATAATGAGATACAGAGAAAGAAAGAGAGAGAAAGTATCCATGACCTTATATACATAACTCTACAACTATACATTATTCTACTGCATTCTATGGATCCAATGCTATTCCAAATAACATGAGATCCATCTCTAAGCACTGTAACCAGAGAGTTGAGCTGAGGTCAACAGGCTGCTGTTATGGATTTGTCACGACCCTTTTCTCATTATCTACATTTTACTGGCATAGAGAATGGAGAGAAAGAAAAAAAAGAGAAAGAGAGAGTGAGAAGGAAAAAGAGAGAGAAAGGGAGAGAGAGAGAGGGAGAAGGAAAGAGAGAGAGAAAGGGAGAGAGAGAGAAGGAAAGTGAGAGGGAGAGAAGGAAAGAGAGAGCGAGAGAGAGAGAGAGAAATAAAGAGAGAGAGAGAGAATAAAGAGAGGAAGGAAAGAGAGAGAGAGAGAGAGAAGGGAGAGAGAGAAGAGAGAGAGAGAGAGAGAGAGAGAAGAGAGAGAGAGAGAGAGAGAGAGAGAGAGAAGAGAGAGAGAGAGAAAGAGAGAGAGAGAGAGAGAGAGAGAGAGGAGAGAGAGAGAGAGAGAGAGAGAGAGAGCGAAAGAGAGAGAGAGAAATAAAGAGAGAGAGAGAGAAGAAGAGAAGAGAGAGAGAGAGAGAGAGAGAGAGAGAGAGAGAGAGAGCTAGAGAGAGAGAGAGAGAGAGAGAGAGAGAGAGAGAGAGAGAGAGAGAAGAGAGAGAGAGAGAGAGAGAAGAAAAGAGAGAGAGAGAGAGAAAAAGAGAGAGAGAGAGAGAGAGAAAGGGAGAGAGAGAGAAGGAGTGGCACTAAAAACCGAGGAGAAGACCCCATTGTTTGTCCCTGAAATAAAGTAGTAATGATCCCTTGGCCTGGTTAATTTGGCAGTGGAGGTTTTGTCCCCTTACCTGCTGGAGTTATAGATGAGCTGTGTGGATAGGGTGCAACGCAGACCGCTAACCCCAGAGAGCGAGAGAGACAGAGAGAGAGAGAGAGGAGAGAGAGAGAGAGATTGAGAGGCGCACCTATATTCCTCACCAACCCACAGATGGGAGAGGAACGGTCAAACCCCAAACACACAGACACACATACCGGCAAAGAATGAAGAGGGTCAATATTCAAGCTCCAAGGCCAGGTTGTGATTAAGGGGCAGAGTGGGAAGGAGAGAGAGAGGGACTGGAATACCGAAGCAGCAATGATGATCTGTAGTCCAGGGTGTCTGTCTGCTGCCTGCCTCACTGACCACAACGCAACACACACACACACCACCAAGCATGCATGCAAGCACACACACACCAACACACACACACACACGCTTTATACAGTATTCAATGACTGACAAACACACTTTGACACCAGTGGAGGCTGCTGAGGGGAGGACAGCTCATATGAATGGCTGGAATGGAGAAAATGGAATGGCATCAAACACCTGGAACCATGTGTTTGATGTATTGGATTCCATTCCATCCATTCTGTTCCAGTCATTACCACGAGCCCATCCTGTGTTTGACACACTGCCATAAGACTAGTACCTCAAATAATATAAGATGAATTTACAACCACACAAAACATAATTGATATAATAATAATATGCATTTAGCAGACGCTTTTATCCAAAGCGACTTACAGTCATGCGTGCATACATTTTTGTGTATGGGTGGTCCCGGGGATCGAACCCACTACCCTGTCGTTACAAGCGCCGCGCTCTACCAGCTGAGCTACAGAGGACCACGCATGTGTGCAACAGTTGAAAGATTACGTCGTTGTGTGTCACATCCATTGACAAAAATCTCCTATCTATGCATAGTGTGAGATTCAATTACATTCTATGCATAACAATTTAATATACCACACATGCATAAATAGACATGCACACAGATTCACACATGAATGCAATGCACATAAACAGACATTCACACACACACTACCACTTCAATCAATGACAAATACTGTTCCAATCACCCTTCCACCATCTCCCGCTTGTTCTCTGAAACACACGAAGACACGCAGAGGTGCCTAGCAGTTCTCTATCTCCACTCCTCCTCCACTTTCTTTCCCTCCCTCCCTCCCTCCCTCCCCACCCTCCCTCCCTCCCTCCCTCCCTCCATTGCAGTCTTGTGGGATTAACCTTTCTCCACCGTCGCAGGCAGACAGAATGGACAGCTTTTTGCAGGGGAGAAAGCTTGTATGGTTGCACAATAGCCAGCGAGCGTTTTGTGTTTGAATGATTTGCAATTGGATTAGAGTGGGTGTAGGTAGGCCTGTTCAACATCCCTGGATCTTTTTATTTCAGCCCGGCGTGATTCAATTACAGCTTGTATTGTGTGGCAGTGTTACAGCGCACGAGTGGTTTACCCCTGCAACACACAAAAACACACAAACACATGTGCACACACACAGTACTGGATGGCAGAGGAGAAGGCCGAGGAGAAGGCAGGAGAGAAGGCGGGGGAGAAGGCGGGGGAGAAGGCAGGGGAGAAGGTAGGGGAGAAGGCAGGGGAGAAGGCGGGGGAGAAGGCAGGGGTGAAGGCAGGGGAGATAGCAGAGGAGAAGGTAGGGGAGAAGGCAGGGGAGAAGGTGGAGGAGAAGGTAGGGGAGAAGGCGGGGGTGAAGACAGGGGAGATAGCAGAGGAGAAGGTAGGGGAGAAGGCAGGGGAGA
>NW_028156384.1:0-49818 GCF_964263955.1 Coregonus lavaretus
TCGCTATCACGGTTGACAACTCCGTTGTGTCCTCCTCCCAGAGTGCAAAGAGCCTTGGCGTGACCCTGGACAACACCCTGTCATTCTCCGCTAACATCAAGGTGGTGACCCGATCCTGTAGGTTCATGCTCTACAACATTCAGAGAGTACGACCCTGCCTTACACAGGAAGCGGCACAGGTCCTAATCCAGGCACTTGTCATCTCCCGTCTGGATTACTTCAACTCGCTGTTGGCTGGGCTCCCTGCCTGTGCCATTAAACCCCTACAACTCATCCAGAATGCCGCAGCCCGTCTGGTGTTCAACCTTCCCAAGTTCTCTCACGTCACCCCGCTCCTCCGCACACTCCACTGGCTTCCAGTTGAAGCTCGCATCTGCTACAAGACCATGGTGCTTGCCTACGGAGCTGTGAGGGGAACGGCACCTCCGTACCTTCAGGCTCTGATCAGTCCCTACACCCAAACGAGGGCATTGCATTCATCCACCTCTGGCCTGCTGGCTCCTCTACCTCTGCGGAAGCATAGTTCCCGCTCAGCCCAGTCAAAACTGTTCGCTGCTCTGGCACCCCAATGGTGGAACAAGCTCCCTCACGAAGCCAGGACAGCGGAGTCACTCACCACCTTCCGGAGACATTTGAAACCCCACCTCTTTAAGGAATACCTGGGATAGGATAAAGTAATCATTCTACCCCCCCCCCCCCTTTACCCCAACCCAAACCCCAACCCCCCAAAAAAAACAAAAAAAAAACATTGTAAAGTGGTGATCCCACTGGCTATATGGTGAATGCACCTATTTGTAAGTCGCTCTGGATAAGAGTGTCTGCTAAATGACTTAAATGTAAAATGTAATGTTATTAAAGCCGCATACAAACATTCAAGCCCCTTGGGTGCTGTCATAGAGTTACATTAGAAGTGCCCATCCGAGAAGGCTCAAGTCATTGGCCACAGATAAAATCACGTTTTATGTACAGTGTGTTTTGATTGGACTGATCATGTCAACATCATACTTTCAAAATCTTAGCTAGCAGTCATCATCAGGAATCAAGTCGACAATCTACTCGCAAATCCTTTTTAATCTTTGTCATATGAAGAGAAATTATAGATAAAACATATCGGTGCTCATCAGCCATTGGACATAAACATTACACAACAAGTTGGAAATCGCAAATTCAACAATGAGTGGTTTGGAAGGAATCAGTGGCTAACTGCAAGCATTGCAAAGCAATCACTAGCCTGCTATTCAGTGGCGTGGCTGTGTGGTCCCAAGTCTGGGATTAAGGGTCTATTTTCCAAGCTTAAAATGATAAACATTCAACATTGGCCATGCTGTCAATGAAGCATGATTTGTGCCGCGCTCAAAACAACTGTTAACTCGGAACTGCGAAATCTGACTTCAGTGAGTTCAATACAACTGGGAACTCGGGGAAAAAACTAGCTCCGACTGGGAAAATACGTTTTGAAAGGTCATCCAACTCGGAATTGTAAATCGGGAACTCGGGCCTCTTTCTAGAACTACGACCTGAAGATCACTGACGTCATCATGATTCGACCTTGTTTTTTTCAGAGTTCCCAGTTGTCTTGAAAGCACCATAAATCTAGAGAATGCCAGACTTTGATGACTAAGTTTGATGACAAAATTTGGCTGCCGTTTTACGGCTCCTAACCAAGTGTGCTATTTTGTTAGTTTTTTCGCGTTGTTTGTAACTTATGTTTTAATTTATTGTGTATATAATGTTGCTGCTACCGTCTCTTATGACCGAAAATAACTTCTGGACATCAGAACAGCGATTACTCACCTCGAACTGGATGAAGATTTTTTTTTTATGAGTCTGACGTGAAGGATATACTGCTTTCTCGGGAACGGGCCCAAATCCCCGTCATTTGCATGAAGAAAAGACGGAGGAAAAGGGGGCAGAGGTCGGCTGCCTTCTGAGAATTCGTAGGCGAGTGAGTAAACCTCCACTACTATCCGTTCTATTGGCCAACGTGCAATCATTGGGAAACAAGGAGCGATGGGGTGAGGTTGTGTTCCTCTAAGCGGGGAGGTAAGCTTGGCTTCTTCTTTATATGTGTCGAGTTAAGCTTAAACCATGCATTTAGATTGTAGGTAGGTATTGTAGTTAGGTATTGTAGGTAGTTTATCCAGGTAGTTATTGTAGGTAGTTATTGTAGGTAAGTATTGTAGTGTATTCGACTGAGCCAGGTGAAGCACGAGGCTAGCTAGCTAACCCACTACCTGGACCATTAAAGCTAGCTAGCTAGCGGGTAGCAACACCGCAGCCACTGCTAGCTGGCCAACTATACCAGCTAGCAGTACTGTAGCAACTAAATACATTTCAACGGAACGATTTGATTAGTGTAAAGTTAGCTAGCTACATACTTGTCTTGGTATCAAAGACAAAGTTGTAGTATAGAGAAACTATTGAGGTTAGCTAGCCAGCTACATTTTCAAACAGTCAACACCGCAGCCACTGCTAGCTAGGCAACATTACCAGCTAGTAGTACTGTATCATTTTAGTCAATGAGAATTTTGCAACGTAAGCTTCACTTTCTGAACATTCGAGATGTGTAGTCCACTTGTGTAGCTAGCATGACGGACTTTGTGCTAGCTAGCCAACGTTTAATTACTTCTGCATTATGAAAGGAACTAGACACGGACATGAATGATCCATTGGTAGTTTGTTGTAACCAAGTATTGGTGCTAAACCGTGTGTTATTGGATGCTAGCATGCTAGTTAGCTATGGCGTCATAGGATACGGTGCCCTGGGCGGTTTTCACAGAAGAATATTGTACCAAGTTAGCTAGCTGAATAAACTAAGTTAGTCTATTCCTGGAAACATTGAACTACTGTAGATTACAGCAATTATAATTTCTAAAGTGGAAGTTGGAAGAGTTGTATTTGAGTGTTTCAGTGAAAGGTTAGTGAGGGAGGCCCCGTTTCCCCAGATGTTTAGTTAATTTCATTCCAATCTCCTTTGCATTAGTGTAGCCTTTTCTGTAGCCTGTCAACTATGTGTCTGTCTATCCCTGTTCTCTCCTCTCCGCACAGGCCATACAAACGCCTCACACCGCGTGGCTGCTGCCTCTCTAACCTGGTGGTCCCTGCACGCACGACCCACGTGGAGTTCCAGGTCTCCGGCAGCCTCTGGAACTGCCGTTCTGTGGCCAACAAGGCAGAGTTCATCTCAGCCTATGCTACCCTCCAGTCCCTCGACTTCTTGGCGCTGACGGAAACATGGATTACCACAGAAAACACTGCTACTCCTACTGCTCTCTCCTCGTCTGACCATGTGTTCTCGCATACCCCGAGAGCATCTGGTCAGCGGGGCGGTGGCACAGGAATCCTCATCTCTCCCAAGTGGACATTCTCTCTTTCTCCCCTGACCCATCTGTCTATCTCCTCATTTGAATTCCATGCTGTCACAGTCACTAGCCCATTCAAGCTTAACATCCTTATCATTTATCGCCCTCCAGGTTCCCTTGGAGAGTTCATCAATGAGCTTGACGCCTTGATAAGTTCCTTTCCTGAGGATGGCTCACCCCTCACAGTTCTGGGTGACTTTAACCTCCCTACGTCTACCTTTGACTAATTTCTCTCTGCCTCCTTCTTTCCACTCCTCTCCTCTTTTGACCTCACCGTCTCACTGTCTCCCCCTACTCACAAGGCAGGCAATACGCTTGACCTCATCTTTACTAGATGCTGTTCTTCTACTAATCTCACTGCAACTCCCCTCCAAGTCTACGACCACTACTTTGTATCCTTTTCTCTCTCGCTCTCCTCCAACAATACTCACTCTGCCCCTACTCAGATGGTAATGCGGCGTCGCGACCTTCGCTCTCTCTCTCCCGCTACTCTCTCCTCTTCCATCTTATCATCTCTTCCCTCTGCTCAAACCTTCTCCCTCCAATCTCATGATTCTGCCTCCTCAACCCTCCTCTCCTCCCTTTCTGCATATTTTGACTCTCTATGTCCCCTATCCTCCCGGCCGGCTCGGTCCTCCACTCCTGCTCCGTGGCTTGATGACTCATTGCGAGCTCACAGAACAGGGCTGGAAATGGAGGAAAACTAGACTCCCTGCCGACCTGTCATCTTTTCACTCCCTCCTCTCTACATTTTCTTCCTCTGTTTCTGCTGCTAAAGCCACTTTCTACCACTCTAAATTTCAAGCCTCTGCCTCTAACACTAGGAAGCTCTTTGCCACCTTCTCCTCCCTGCTGAATCCTCCTCCTCCTCCCCCTCCCTCCTCCCTCTCTGTGGATGACTTCGTCAACCATTTTGAAAAGAAGGATGACGACATCCGATCCTCATTTATTAAGTCAAATGACACCGCTGGTCCTGCTCACACTGCCCTACCCTATGCTTTGACTTCTTTCTCCCCTCTCTCTCCAGATGAAATCTTGCGACTTGTGACGGCCGGCCGCCCAACAACCTGCCCGCTTGACCCTATCCCCTCCTCTCTTCTCCAGACCATTTCCGGAGACCTTCTCCCTTACCTCACCTCGCTCATCAACTCATCCTTGACCACTGGCTATGTCCCTTCCGTCTTCAAGAGAGCGAGAGTAGCACCCATTCTCAAAAAACCTACACTCGATCCCTCCGATGTCAACAACTACAGACCAGTATCCCTTCTTTCTTTTCTCTCCAAAACTCTTGAGCGTGCCGTCTTTAGCCAACTCTCTTGTTATCTCTCTCAGAATGACCTTCTTGATCCAAACCAGTCAGGTTTCAAGACTGGTCATTCAACTGAGACTGCTCTTCTCTGTGTCACGGAGGCTCTCCGCACTGCTAAAGCTAACTCTCTCTCCTCTGCTCTCATCCTTCTAGACCTATCTGCTGCCTTTGATACCGTGAACCATCAGATCCTCCTCTCCACCCTCTCCGAGTTGGGCATCTCCGGCGCGGCTCACTCTTGGATTGCGTCCTACCTCACAGGTCGCTCCTACCAGGTGGCGTGGCGAGAATCTGTCTCCGCACCACGTGCTCTCACCACTGGTGTCCCCCAGGGCTCAGTTCTAGGCCCTCTCCTATTCTCTCTATACACCAAGTCACATGGCTCTGTCATATCCTCACATGGTCTCTTCTATCATTGCTACGCAGACGACACACAATTAATCTTCTCCTTTCCCCCTTCTGATAACCAGGTGGCGAATCGCATCTCTGCATGTCTGGCAGACATATCAGTGTGGATGACGGATCACCACCTCAACCTGAACCTTGGCAAGACGGAGCTGCTCTTCCTCCCGGGGAAGGACTGCCCGCTTCATGATCTCGCCATCACGGTTGACAACTCTGTTGTGTCCTCCTCCCAGAGTGCAAAGAACCTTGGCGTGACCCTGGACAACACCCTGTCATTCTCCGCTAACATCAAAGCAGTGACCCGATCCTGTAGGTTCATGCTCTACAACATTCACAGAGTACGAACCTACCTTACACAGGAAGCGGCACAGGTCCTAATCCAGGCACTTGTCATCTCCCGTCTGGATTACTGCAACTCGCTGTTGGCTGGGCTCCCTGCCTGGGCCTCCCGAGTGGCACAGTGGTCTAAGGCTCTGCATCGCAGTGCTAGCTGTGCCACTAGAGATCCTGGTTCGAATCCAGGCTCTGTCGTAGCCGGCCGCGACCGGGAGACCCACGGGCCGGCGCACAATTGGCCCAGCGTCATCCAGGGTAGGGGAGGGAATGGCCGGGAGGGATGTAGCTCAGTTGGTAGAGCATGGCCAGGGTTTGCAACGCCAGGGTTGTGGGTTTGTTTCCCACGGGGGGCCAGTATGAAAAAAAACTCACTAACTGTAAGTCGCTCTGGATAAGAGCGTCTGCTATATGACTTAAATGTAAAATTAAACCCCTACAACTCATCCAGAACGCTGCAGCCCGTCTGGTGTTCAACCTTCCCAAGTTCTCTCACGTCACCCCGCTCCTCCGCACACTCCACTGGCTTCCAGTTGAAGCCTGCATCTGCTACAAGACCATGGTGCTTGTCTACGGAGCTGTGAGGGGAACGGCACCTCCGTACCTTCAGGCTCTGATCAGTCCCTACACCCAAACGAGGGCATTGCGTTCATCCACCTCTGGCCTGCTGGCCCCCCTACCTCTGCGGAAGCACAGTTCCTGCTCAGCCCAGTCAAAACGGTTCGCTGCTCTGGCACCCCAATGGTAGAACAAGCTCCCTCACGACGCCAGGACAGCGGAGTCACTCACCACCTTCCGGAGACACTTGAAACCCCACCTCTTTAAGGAATACCTGGGATAGGATAAAAGTAATCCTTCTTTTTTTTTTTTTTATATATATTGTAAAGTGGTTGTCCCACTGGCTATCGTAAGGTGAATGCACCAATTTGTAAGTCGCTCTGGATAAGAGCGTCTGCTAAATGACGAAAATGTAAATGTAAAAGCAGAGAGATATGTGATGCTGTAGCATATTGTAAATTATATATATATATATATAAAAAAGTGATCTTGTACAATGTTGCAACTTGCGTAGGGCACAGCACACAATGGCTAATATAGCCCATTGTTTTACAGGGCTACTGTGGCAAGTTATGTAAAGCAGTTCAGTAAAGAAGTATTGGTGTATTGCGGTGTAAGTTAGGCCTACACCAATACTTTTTTGATGGACAGCTTTACATAACTTGCCACAATAGCCCTGTATCTGAGGATTTTTTCTATGTATAAGGATACTGAAAGTGTAAGACATGCTTATGTTCCAACCTTACATTGGATCCCTGTCAGATTCCCACCACCTAAGAGCCTCATGCTCACCTACAAGTTTCTCCAGGGCTTGCCCCCTCTGACCTGCTCTATGCACACACCCCCTCCTGCTGTCTCTGTTCCTCAGACTCTGGACTTCTCACCCTTCATATATAAAAGTTATGAGTTTGATAAAATTGCATGTGATTTTGTAGCAGTAAGGAAACACATCGAGGATCAGTCAATTGATACCGTACAGGCTTATAGTAGTCAAATCAGGTCGTGTAGGTGTTTCATTTGAGACAGCCCAAAAACCTTTGAGTTTCTCTTCGCACTAATACTTCACTGACCACCAAAACAGAGAACAGACACATTAAAACATAGGTATATTTATTTTCAAATGTATAATACATACATATGATTAGTTTAAATAATTAATCTGAATACAATCAGTGGTGCTGAACTCCAATGGAATAATTTACATCCACATTTAAAAATTTGATTTCAGTGACCCATGACTGTTGAAAGAAAAATAATCACCAGACAATTCCCAAAGTCATTATTTATTTGTGAGAGTGATTGATGCTTCCGTCCCTTCCAGCTATTTGCCGTTAAATAATATATAAAAATAATAATAAGACAAAAATAAATACAGCTAAGATGTGTACATAGACGAGCACTGATATCACTAGTCTTCATATATCATAGTTTCTTAATCGTTTTTCCAACCAGTTAGACACCCGAGGACACGTGGATGTTGCAAAGACAGGCCCATGTTGCTGTAGGTTCGGGCATGTACGTTTTGTACGTGGAGTCTGAGGGTTACGCTTTCATTAAGATGGCCAGACTGAGGGAACTAGCCTTCTGCCTTTGGTCCTGGCGGTGAGCACTACATTCTGTTTGTGAGATTCTGCTTGGTACAAGCCCAGAGGTGGAGGAATACAGGACATGAGTATAGCTGGGTGGGTGTGCTTAGGCCTCAGGCCCAAAGCCCTCATAGGCCTCAGGCCCAAAGCCCTCATAGGCCTCCAGTAGATACCTACCGACCGACCACCCGACCGACCAACCAACCAACCGACAGACACAGAGCAACAACCTGAACTTGCCTGGCAACAGTACAAAAATAGAGGTCAATGAACAAACATCGCATTTACACAAGCGAATTTCCCCTCCTTCTAAATTGTTGTTGTTTTTATTAAAGAATTGTGCCATGATAAAGTGCTGTTCCTGACACAGTTACCGTAGCAACAGCGAATGTCTGAGACAATAAAAAAGGTTGGACACCACATTTACTAAACATAGAATTTACCTGCTCAGCATTCAAGTAAACCACGAAGTCAGACAGAACAAATGATTGTAACACTTTGAACAGACGGTCACTTTCAGCCAAAAAGTATCTGAAAACAACCAAGTACAATTTCATCCCATTGTTCTCAGATTTCGCCAATACTTGAATAAGTCAATTTTGGTGAACCTTAAAACATAAACAAAAGAATAAGGCAAAAATAGGTCCTCTTCCAGAGCCAAAAGCATGTGTTCATTAGTACTCGGATTAAGTGCGCCTCACACCTGCTGGAAAACAAAAAGTATATTTTTCTCTAACATATTCCTTCGAGACAATTTGTTTTTGGTGCAGCCTTTGCACAGTCAGTCAGTACAGTGATTCCTCTGGAATAATATGTACTTATTGAACAGTTTGTACAGTGGCCAGAGGGTGGCGCTATGGCTATAGCAAAGGAAAGAGGATTCAGCAGGGTTTGGGGGCAAGGGGCTGGAAGTGAGTGAGGTGGAAAAGTGGGGTAGATATTGCTAACACACACACACACAGGATTAACTGGCCCCGCTCTTTCCCTTCATCCATCACAACTTGCCATGTCATGCACAGACAGTGACACACACGAACTAATACAAACACAACCACACACCGTTGCAACCCTGTCCAAACACACGTTAGTGTGTGCATGTGTGCCTCATACAGCAGGTTTTGTGTTGATGATCAGTGGAAACAGCAAGCAGATCACAGGTGTGTGGGGGGGTTCTAAGCAGAACAGTTCTGGGAACAGTTCTAAGCGGTTTACTGTGTCCACGGAGCAGGAACCAATAAGAGAGCTACAGGTACACCAAACCCTCTTCTCTGACAGTGGGGGGAGGGGTATTTTCATATGAGAATTCAATGAATGCTGAAAAAGATTGACAAGAAGATAAAAATACAGCAGATGGATCTCTCAGGCCAGAACAGGAGCAGGGAGGAGGGCCAGTGGCCGGCCAGCAATGAGTCCTGAGAGGAGAGCCAGTGTCAGTTCCCTGCCGCCAGGCCATCTCCCGGTTCCAGAACCACAGCCAGGAACCAAACCACAGAGGTCCAGGCGTGGTGGGAGCACGGCAGGGGGGGGGGCTGCAGTGGCCCACAGGGGTCATGTGACGTTAACCTCCATCACGTGGTCGTCAGTAACGGGCAGCACCAGCACCTGCCGCCCCTGGCTCCAATTGAACACCTGTCCCGGACTGAAGGGTTCCAGGCGGGGCATGGGCAGACCCCTCTGCTGCTCCCCGCTGCCCACCGAGTGGACACTGCCCCGGCTACGGATGCTGGCTGTGTCGCCCTGGTCGTCCAGGCCTTTGTCCAGCAGGGATATGTTGTCGTTCTCTAAGCAGCTGTCTGTGAGCGGCCAGAGAGAGAGGGAGATGAGCGTGAATGCATGTGACTGAGTGTGTGTGAGTGAGAGTACAACACGTGCTGTAATAATGCCTATGAGCAAATAATCTAAACTTGTTAAGTAATGGGAGACATGCCTACTGACTTAGCTTAAGTACCGTTCTGGAGCTGCGGGTTACATACCTGTGTCGGGCTGAATGGCTGGGACGGCACTGTGGGGCAGGTACTTGAACACTTTGATGTTGGGGAAGGGCAGGTGCCCGGCGAACAGGGGCATGACCTCCATCTGAACCCTGTGTGTGGCACTGGAAGCCACGGGCATGGACACCACCCCCGAGCTCTTGCCACACACCGCCCAGTTACTGCTGTTGTCCACCACTGCAGACAACACACACCAGAGTAGACAGGTAAATAACGGACATGGGCACACACACACACACACACACACACACACACCTTCCCGTGTCCTACCTTCATACATGAGCTTGGTGGTCCTCAGGCCCTCTATTTCTGTAGACTCCTCCTCCTCCCCTTCAGTCTCGCTGGGCTCCGCCTGCCGTGTGATGGACACCTCGAGGCCACAGAGGGCGCCGGTGCGACAGTGCTGGTCGCCGGACGGCGGCAAGATCTCGGCCTTCAAGCTGTAAAGGGTCTGGGGAGGAGGGTTGGCAGAGTCCACAGTTAGCAACATCGAGCGTAGTTTGAGCCCAGAACGGCGTTTGTTTGTGATGAGAACAGGGTTGTGTTAATTCGTTTTGCAACGGAAAACAAAAATATGCATTTTTTATTGGACCAAATCCCATCCTGTTTGAATGTGTTTTCTTCCACGTGGTCCCTAATGATGGGACCCAGAGGTGGGTCTTGAGTATACTCACAGAGACCCGGTCCAGCTGGAACTCGTAGCGATAGGGTTTGAAGGCTGTGCGTGTGTCCGAGGCGGAGACGGGCGCGAAGCTGGCGGAGAACACACACTGCAGGCACAGCGGCAGGTGTTTGGCCCACCGCATCTCCCACAGGCAGAACACCGACTGCTGACTGCACACCGGCTGAGGCAAAGAGGATCAGAACAGATGAGTGTGAGAGAGAGAGAGATGGAGTGTGTGTGTGTGTGTGTGTGTGTACGGTCAGCTACTCACCTGTTGTGTTTTAGCATTGAGTGAGAGTAGCTCCACGGAGGTTGTGGGCTGGCGCTCTGTGAGGACCGGGTCCGCCAGATGGAAGTTTGTGTCGGACACATTCTGGAGACACACCTGTATGTACTTCCTGTGTGACCAGTCAGGAGTCAGATCAATATTTCGATTCTCAACATCGCCATAGATTCCTTGACTGAGCAGACACTTCACTGAATAGACACTGAGGGCAACGTTTTATTTGCATTTAAAATCCTATAGAGGAGAAGGCATATTACCCAATGCAGGTTCCAAATACTACAATTGGAATTTGCATTGCGTGCATCACTCAGTAAATAATTGCCTCCTTATAACACACATTTTTAAGAAAATGTTCAAATTAAATCAAGCTGTATATTTCAAGTATTTTTTGCACACATCTGTGACTGTGCGTGACAAAAATGTCCCCCATACAGTAAAAGCAGATGGAGTGTGTCCCCTACCTTTTCCCAGCAGAGAGTATTGAGTGCTTGGCTTTGAAGGGGACATAGAAGGTTAGGGATATGTGCGTGGAGTAGATGGACCAAGGACAGTCGATGGAAACCTATGAAGAGAGAAAGAACACACACACGGCTGTAAACATCTGATAGGCATGGTCATGTTCATTAGGGCACACCGTAACAAAATGCTTTCAAACATTGAGGCGGAATATTCATTGGACAAATCCAGGTAGTCCCTCCGTTTCAGTCTGTTGTCTTCCGTTGGGTGCCTAATGAACATGACCCTAATAAATTATATAAAGGTGGTCCTGGGGCTAACTCTATAGGACAAGCGGTCTTCTAACCTTCTGGTCGATGTTGATCATGGCACTGTCTGAATGGCTGTGGCTCTTGGGCCGGTGGCGGACCTCGCCGTTGGTGAGACGCTCGCTGTCGGGCTTGAAGGGCGTGGAGGGGATGTGGCACAGCACCTCCAGCTGGAACTCCAGGGTGTGGTAGGGAGGGGTGGGGGGCAGGGAGATGCTGGTCACCTTCTCCGATGATTGGATGGAAAGACCACTCTCCCCCACGTGCTCTGAGGAGAGAAAATATAAAGGAAAAGAGTTAACACCAGATTTAGGGAAAGGCAGTAAGCATGGAAAGCTAAAGGTGTCTCCCCCTATGGACCCCGGAGGTCACTGATCTCTACGGTAACCATCAGACCTGCCTGGATTCAAATAGTATTTGTTTTCTTTCCAAAAAAAGGTAACCAAGTCATTGAGCTACACAAATTTGTTAATTTGTCATTTGGTTGAACAATCCCTTTAACCTCTCTGACTCTTGACCTCTGACCCAGAGTGGATGGAAGGAAGGCTGACCTCCCGTGCTGGACAGGATGGTAGCAGAGCAGCAGCTTGAGTGGAGGATGGGCATGGAGTCTGTGTTGCTAAGCTGCAGCGCGTCACCCTTCTTCACACTGTAGTGGCCCGTTGCTATGGTGAACTTCACCTTCTGGGGAATGCCTGCCAACAGGTTGTCTGGGGGGCAAACACAGATACACACAGTTATACACACAAAAAAAAAGGATCACTCGGTCCAACCATACGTCAGTAAGCAGCGATTAGCATCCATTGTCTGTGGCTAAAGAGGGGGACAGAAGGCCAGACAGACGGACCTGAGAGGGGCTCGATGGTGAGCTGAGGCTCCTGGGAGTAGACCTCGTACTGCACCACAGGGTAGATGTGAGACTGGACAAACTGGACTCTCCCCACGCTCCCGCACAGCTGACGCAATGTGTACGAGCCCGGCTCTCCGGTCTAGAGAGAGATGGAAGAGAAAAATAGTGATAAAGTGACACTTGACATCCAATCGACAGCATTCCCCATTCTGTTTTACTGGAGAGGAGGCAAGGAGAGAACAGATTTCTTTAGACAAATTGAAAATGAGCCATGGGGTGGACTTGAACTCGAAACATGACTGTTGATGAGGTTGTAGGAGAGGCAGAAAAAACGGCGCCAGTCGTACCGGGGCCGTGAAGAGAATGCTGTTGTCGCCGGGCTGCAGCGTTATGTCGCGCGCCCTCAGCATTTGGGCCCCGTCGTCCACGGCGACCGCTGCCGGGAGGGCCCCGGCGGTGGGCGTGTCCAGGGAGGCTGAGCTGTCGTGGCGCCGCAGCAGCAGATGCATATTCTTACACACCACCCCCGTGGAGTTGAGCGAGCTGTCCGACGGGCTGCGGTCCTGCATTTCGCAAAGCTCCAGGGCGGGGGGGAGCGTGGCGCCCATACCAGCCCCAGCAAGCAGGCTTCCCTGGGGGAACAGGATCACCCCGTCCCCCTGGCCTTGTGGTCCCTGGCCCGTCCTCCTCTGGGCACTGCCCGCCCGGCCTCTCGCCCCGCCCTGCTCCAGGCTGAAGTGGAGAGTGGCAGCCAGCTGCTCCACCTGCACGGCCACAGGCATCTGGCAGCGTAAGCGCAGCTCCAGCTGCAGGGCGGCACCCACGTGCACCACGGCGCCAGGCGGGCTGAACTGCATCTGGCGCAGCTGAGCGAATGCCACCATGCTCAGAGCCACAGTTTGGTCTGGGGAGACGAGAGGAGGAAGAAGGGGGATGAGAGAGGGAGGAGACAGAGGGCCTGGCATTACATGGCAACATTGTGAAGTCAGAGTTATGTTGGACTAGCCTGGGTGCCAGTCTTTCTGTTCTCTTGCCAACTCCTTATGGAATTGTCAGGCTTGACAATGACAATGGAGTAGGCAAAAGCACAAACAGATCTGGGGACCAGGCTAATGTTGGTCAGTCTTGGGAGAAAAACTAGTCACTATTTACATGTTTGACCAGTTTAGTTGGCAAGTCTCTCAGAAGTTGAGACAACCAGACAAGGATCCTTGGATTTTTTAAATTGTGCAATAAGAAGCTTTCACCTTTTCTACCTGCATCAATGAGAACGAACAACTGTTCCAGCCATGTCTCGAGTGTACGTGGTGTGTTTGCGTCCTCACCTGAGGGTGCTGGGGGCTGGCTGGCGAAGGTAAGGATCTCCTGGCAGAAGTGCTTCCTCTCCTCCTCTGTCAGGTTGGCATCGCCCGCCAGCAGGGCACTGGTCTGCAGGTAGCTGGCACAGTGAGTCAAGGAAACCTGAACTAGAAAATAGTCAAGCTACAGACACCTGGCTATTCCAATGCAATGGGAGAGTGAAGAAGAGCGATCCTTCAGAAAGGATTCCCTACCTAGCATGCAGATGGGATGGGGGTGAAACAGTAGCCTACCTTCCTTTGAGGTCATTATTCACTTAGCTACCCATGATGGAAATCTTTAGTCCACCCACTAATTTAATGGACGACCTCTCAAACAAATGATAGCACAGAAGGCTGGGTTGTGTTCAGTAGACACAAAATGCGGGAGAAAAAAAAGAACATTTCGAAACGGTATGAACCAGGGAGTTACCATATGTCCAATAGGAGTCCCAAGTTTTGGTTTTCCATTGAAAAACATTGTTACGGTTGGCCCTATTGAACATGACCCTGGCTCATATAGAATGTACACCAATGAAGACATTGGCCATGTTCGAGAGCATCAAAACCGTGATGTATCATGGGTAAATTGTGGCTGACTGACCTACAAATAACATTGAGTATTATTTATGATGCAAGGTGATTTGTAGTCAGTCTCGACTCGCCTTTAAAATCAGTTGCAATGTCGAACGCGCCCATTGAGACTGATTGACACTTGGTCGTATACACTAGGCACCAAATGGAAGAAAGCAGACTGAAACAGGGAGGGATACTTTTTTTGTTTCCCGTTGCAAAACATTTAGCTACGGTGTGCTATAATGAATATGACCCCGTTGTGAGGTGGTCAGTGTGTAGACTCTTTGTGCGTTCAAGACAACTGGGAACTCTGAAAAATACGAGGTCAAATCATGAGGTCAGTGATCTTCGTCAGAAAGTCGGAGGTCAGTGATTTTCAGGTCAGAAAGTCGGAGCTCAACTCGGGCCCGAGTTCCCGAGTTGGAATTCCGAGTTGGATGCCCATTCAAAACGATTTTTCCCAGTCCGAGCTCGTTTTGTCGGAAGTCGGAGATATCCGAGTTCCCAAATGGTTTTGAACGCAGCATTTGTGGAGGATACTCCTCAGTCTGCTGCAGGAGCTTCTGACACTCAGCCATCTGCTTCCTGGTATGAGTCACCTGCAGGCTCCACCCCTCTGCCACGTATGACCTCAGAGAGTCCTCCAGGAAGCCCTCTGCTCTCTCCGGGTCACCTTTCTTCCTACGCACACAAACCACACACAGTCAACACAGTTTTTGTTCATTTAGCACCAATCAATTAGAGCAACCCTAAACTCTTTCATTCATTAGTCATTCGCAAATTTAGCTGACTGGGGCTAGTCATTTTTCCAGCAACCTTCATCTTTATAACACTTACAATACATTTGTACTAATCTAATCTAAATGATTCCCTCACTGGATACACCATCCAGATATGGAGAGTGAGAGGCAGAGGGCAGAGAGAACAAAAAGGATAGAAAGAGAGAATGAAAGGCTTACATGTAAAACTCAGCGAGACTCTTCCCAACGAGCCGGGCTGAACGCTTCCTGCCTATGGCTCTGTACATCTCCATAGCAGCATGAGACAGCTCCTGAAAAGAGAGAGGGAGGGAGAAAGGGTAAGAGAGCAGGAGGGAGCGAGAGAGAGAGAGAGAGAGAGGGATGGGGAGAGGATCGTCCGAGGACAAAGACAGCATTCACTAAATAAGAATGTTTTAGCTCTGTGATGGCTTTCTGCCCCAGTGCCTACAGAGAGTGGGCCTGGAGGGCAATGGGGCCCAATGAACTAGATACCAAGACTATAAACAGAGGCACTCTGTCTAGGGAGTGTCACACGCACACACACAAAATTACAAAGCATAATCAAGGCTCTTATCAAGGACTAGTGTAACTGGCTACACCATTATCCACTAAATCGACATGGCACTTACCAGATAGTGTTTTTCAAATGCCTCCACAGACGATAAGGCCTCATTGAGTTTTTTGTAAGGGCTCTGCAGGCTGTTGACTGTAAGAGAGAACACAGGAGAGACACTTAGACTTTCTGTAAAGACCATTTCAGCTTTTTCCTTAGAGCAAACTTCCCAGACCTCACAATGATGTGTTTGTGTTGACAGTAAAAGTACAGCCTCAAACAGAGAGTCATCTGCACGACAGAGGGCTACGCGATTATCAAATAACACCATCCAACATTATCCAGTCTAATGCAATGCTCCGGTCCTACTACTTTATAACTAAGGGCCTATCGGGAGCGAACTGGTTCGATCCATGTCTCCAGCACGCCTGCCTAGTGCATTAGTGTTAGTGTGTGTGTGTGTGTGTGTGTGTGTGTAATACCGGTCTCTGGTCTCTCTTCCCCCAGGCCAGCCAGAAGGTCCACAGTGCGGTTTAGGTCCTCTGAGGTGGGGCCTTTCTTTGCCACCAGGCCACACAGGTAGCCCAGAGACTTGAGCTGGGAACAACAACAACACATGCATCACAACATAAATAGGGCCACAGTGACAAACTGGAACTGGAGTCTTATATGATGATCACCAGAAAGTGTGTTATCAGAGTTTCTTGACCAGGTAAAACTCCTTGAGCCAGTTTCGCGGACACAGATTAAGCCTAGTCTTGGACAAGAAGCACTTTCAACAATGATTCTCCAATGTGGTGCTCTGTAGCTCAATTGGTAGAGCATGGCGCTTGTAACGCCAGGGTAGTGGGTTCGTTCCCCGGGACCACCCATACGTAAAAATTTATGCGCACATGACTGTAAGTCGCTTTGGATAAAAGCGTCTGCTAAATGTCATATTATTATTATTTATTGAGCATGCTTTTGGATAAAACAGGCCACTTGTGACTTCAGATAGTAGTAGGTCCCCAGGGCAGGGGCTAACACAGTGCACCAGCAGTGATGTGTGTTAGGCAGATGTGCAGTAGGTACAGTGCATTCGGAAAGTATTCAGACCTTGACTTTTTCCACATTTTGTTACGTTACAGCCTTATTCTAAAATTGATTAAATATTTTTTCCCCCTCATCAATCTACATACAATACCCCATAATGACAAAGCTAAAACAGGTTTTTAGAAATTTTAGCAAATTCATATATATATATATATATTATTATTATTATTTATTTTTTATCCCTAATTTACATAAGCATTCAGACCCTTTGCTATGAAACTCGAAATTGAGCTCAGGTGCATCCTGTTTCCATTGATCAACCTAGGAAATGTTTCTACAACTTGATTGGAGTCCACCTGTGGTAAATTCAATTGATTGGACATAATTTGGAAAGGCACACACCTATCTATATAAGGTCCCACAGTTGACAGTGCATGTCAGATCAAAAACCCAGCCATGAGGTCGAAGGAATTGTCCGTAGAGCTCCGAGACAGGATTGTGTCGAGGCACAGATCTGGGAAAGGGTACCAAAAATGTTTTGCAGCATTGAAGGTCCCCAAGAACACAGTGACCGCCATCATTCTTAAATGGAAGAAGTTTGGAACCACCAAGACTCTTCCTAGAGCTGGCCGCCCGGCCAAACTGAGCAATCGGAGGAGAAGGGCCTTGGTCAGGGAGGTGACCAAGAACCCGATGGTCACTCTGACAGAGCTCCTGAGTTCTTCTGTGGAGATGGGAGAACCTTCCAGAAGGACAACTATCTCTGCAGCACTCCACCAATCAGGCCTTTATGGTAGAATGGCCAGACGGAAGCCACTCCTCAGTAAAAAGGCACATGAAAGCCCGCTTGGAGTTTGGCAAAAGGCACCTAAAGACTCTCAGATCATGAGAAACCAGATTCTTTGGACTGATGAAACCAAGATTGAACTCTTTGGCCTGAATGCCATGCGTCATGTCTGGAGGAAACCTGGCACCATCCCTACGATGAAGCATGGGGGTGGCAGCATCATGCTGTGGGGATGTTTTTCAGCAGCAGGGACTGGGAGACTAGTCAGGATCGAGGGAAAGATGAATGGAGCAAAGTACAGAGAGATACTCGATGAAAACTCAGGACCTCAGACTGGGGCGAAGGTTCACCTTCCAACAAGACAACGACCCTAAGCACACAGCCAGGAGTGGCTTCGGGACAAGTCTCTGAATGTCCTTGAGTGGTACAGCCAGAGCCCGGACTTAAACCCGATCGAACATCTCTGGAGAGACCTGAAAATAGCTGTGCAGCGAAGCTCCCCATCCAACCTGAGAGAGCTTGAGAGGATCTGCAGAGAAGAATGTGAGAAACAAATACAGGTGTGCCAAGCTTGTAGCGTCATACCCAAGAAGACTCGATGCTGTTATCTCTGCCAAAGGTATTCAACAAAGTACTGAGTAAAGGGTCTGAATACTTATGTAAATGTGATATTTCCCAAAAAAAAAATTATACATTTGCTAAAATGTTTAAAAACCTGTTTTTGCTTTGTCATTATGGGGTATTGTGTGTAGATTGACAATTTAATCAATTTTAGAATAAGGCTGTAACGTAACAAAATGTGGAAAAAGTCAAGGGGTCTGAATACTTTCCGAATGCACTGTATGTAGGTAGGTAGGGTACCTTCTCGGTGGCGTAGGTCCACAGGCCGACAGTGTGGGAGCAGTTGGCCTCCAGCTGGGCACGGTCGCAGCAGCCCTCGATCCTGTGCAGCACTTCCAGACAGCTGAGAAACACCCAGCAGTCCAACGCCCCCTGGACCACAGACACCTACACACAGAATGAGGATCTCTAGATTTACATTTTATATACTTTTTTGAATCCACAAATCAAATGTCACACCATGGACACCAGAAGCACCTTATCCACCCCCGCCACACACACAGACACACACAGCTCATGCACAAACCAAAGCCAATATATCCCACCAAATTTGACGTTTCCAACCAATAGAGGAAGCCAAACTCTTTTGGCGGGAGGCAACAGAGTTATACAATGGTAGCAGAAACACTGGAGTGTGTGTGGCCAGATTCAAAGTGTTTGAGGGGATCAGTTTGAGCAAGATGAGGTGCACTGCAGAATAGTTCATCTTCATCACATGCAACTCCCCTCCATGTCTCCGACCACTACTTTGTATCCTTTTCTCTCTCGCTCTCCTCCAACACTACTCACTCTGCCCCTACTCAGATGGTAATGCGCTGTCGCAACCTTCACTGTCTCTCTCCCGCTAGTCTCTCCTCTTCCATCCTATCATCTCTTCCCTCTGCTCAATCCTTCTCCCTCCAATCTCCTGATTCTGCCTCCTCAACCCTCCTCTCCTCCCTTTCTGCATCCTTTGACTCTCTATGTCCCCTATCCTCCCGGCTCGGTCCTCCCCTCCTGCTCCGTGGCTTGATGACTCATTGCGAGCTCACAGAACAGGGCTCCGGGCAGCCGAGCGGAAATGGAGGAAAACTAGACCTTGCATCTTTTCACTCCCTCCTCTCTACATTTTCTTCATCTGTTTCTGCTGCTAAAGCCACTTTCTACCACTCTAAATTCCAAGCATCTGCCTCTAACCCTAGGAAGCTCTTTGCCACCTTCTCCTCCCAGCTGAATCCTACTCCCCCTCCCCCCCCCCCTTCTCCCTCTCTGTGGATGACTTCGTCAACCATTTTGAAAAGAAGGTTGACGACATCCGATCCTCGTTTGTTAAGTCAAATGACACTGCTGGTCCTGCTCACACTGCCCTACCCTATGCTTTGACTTCTTTCTCCCCTCTCTCTCCAGATAAAATCTTGTGACTTGTGACGGCCGGCCGCCCAACAACCTGCCCGCTTGACCCTATCCCCTCCTCTCTTCTCCAGACCATCTCCGGTGACCTTCTCCCTTACCTCACCCCGCTCATCAACTCATCCTTGACCGCTGGCTATGTCCCTTCCGTCTTCAAGAGAGCGAGAGTTGCACCCCTTCTCAAAAAACCTACACTCGATCCCTCCGATGTCAACAACTACAGACCAGTATCCCTTCTTTCTTTTCTCTCCAAAACTATTGAGCGTGCCGTCTTTAGCCAACTCTCTTGCTATCTCTCTCAGAATGACCTTCTTGATCCAAACCAGTCAGGTTTCAAGACTGGTCATTCAACTGAGACTGCTCTTCTCTGTGTCACGGAGGCTCTCCGCACTGCTAAAGCTAACTCTCTCTCCTCTGCTTTTGTCCTTCTAGACCCGTCTGCTGCCTTTGATACTGTGAACCATCAGATCCTCCTCTCCAACCTCTCCGAGCTGGGCATCTCCGGCGCGGCTCACTCTTGGATTGCGTCCTACCTGACCGGTCGCTCCTACCAAGTGGCGGGGCGAGAATCTGTCTCCGCACCACGTGCTCTGACCACTGGTGTCCCCCAGGGCTCAGTTCTAGGCCCTCTCCTATTCTCTCTATACACCAAGTCACTTGGCTCTGTCATATCCTCACATGGCCTCTCCTATCATTGCTACGCAGACGACACACAACTAATCTTCTCCTTTCCACCTTCTGATAACCAGGTGGCGAATCGCATCTCTGCATGTCTGGCAGACATATCAGTGTGGATGACAGATCACCACCTCAAGCTGAACCTCGGCAAGACGGAGCTGCTCTTCCTCCCGGGGAAGGACTTTCCGTTCTATGATCTAGCCATCACGGTTGACAACTCCGTTGTGTCCTCCTCCCAGAGTGCGAAGAGCCTTGGCGTGACCCTGGACAACACCCTGTCGTTCTCCGCTAACATCAAGGCAGTGACCCAATCCTGTAGGTTCATGCTCTACAACATTCGGAGAGTACGACCCTGCCTTACACAGGAAGCGGCACAGGTCATAATCCAGGCACTTGTCATCTCCCGTCTGGATTACTGCAACTCGCTGTTGGCTGGGCTCCCTGCCTGTGCCATTAAACCCCTACAACTCATCCAGAATGCCGCAGCCCGTCTGGTGTTCAACCTTCCCAAGTTCTCTCACGTCACCCCGCTCCTCTGCACACTCCACTGGCTTCCAGTTGAAGCTTGCATCTGCTACAAGACCATGATGCTTGCCTACGGAGCTGTGAGGGGAACGGCACCTCCGTACCTTCAGGTTCTGATCAGTCCCTACACCCAAACGAGGGCATTGCGTTCATCCACCTCTGCCCTGCTGGCCCCCCTACCTCTGCGGAAGCACAGTTTCCGCTCAGCCCAGTCAAAACTGTTCGCTGCTCTGGCACCCCAATGGTGGAACAAGCTCCCTCACGACGCCAGGACAGCGGAGTCACTCACCACCTTCCGGAGACACTTGAAACCCCACCTCTTTAAGGAATACCTGGGATAGGATAAAGTAATCCTTCTACCCTGCTTTACCCCACCCCCCCAAAAATAAAATAATAATAATAATAAAAATAAAACATATTGTAAAGTGGTTATCCCACTGGCTATAAGGTGAATGCACCAATTTGTAAGTCGCTCTGGATAAGAGCGTCTGCTAAATGACGTAAATGTAATGTAAAATAATGAGTAGTAATTTAGGATCGAAGGTGATTCGTATGTCAGCGGTTCGGCCCAGTCTGACTGCAATACAGTACTCAAAAACACACTATACCTCAAGCAGGCGCAGCTCCTGTACACAATTGTGCAGCAGCTCCAGGGCTCGCTGGGTGACCTCCCAAGGCCTCTGGAGGAAGATGAGCAGGGTGCACTGGCGGGAGAACAGGTAGCTGCGCAGGTCCAGCAGGCTGGCCTCGCCGCACTGGATCAGCTCGCGCTTCTCCATGTCGATGGGCCTTCGCAGGAGCAGCCCGTTCCAGCGCTTCACCGGGGCACAGAACGAGCCCAGCCAGTTGGCCCCGTCTGAAAGACACAGACGTAGACACAACAAAAACAGACCCAACAGATAGACGCAACAGACATTGACACAACAGACGCAGACATACGAAGACGGACACAACATAGAAAAATACAACAGACATGGACACAATAATAAGATATTGCCCTCAGTAGTACAGTACACATACACACAAATAGGCCTGTAGTAAAAGGTAGGCAGGTCTCTACGCTGACCTTTTTTACAAGGAGCACGTGTGCACCTAAGTTGAAAAATGTAGGCACACACAAAGACATTTTGGAGCACAATGAAACATTTTTGGGGTAATAAAGCTGGAATCCTTAATTTTTTACATTTACAATTCCAGGTCACACAGCAAAATATTTAGGCGCATATGCAAGTAAAATGGTCACACTGCAGAGCCATGGTAACGGTAGTAAACAATGCCGCTGTACCTCCAGCCCCAAAGTTGAGGACATACTGAGTGAAGAGAGCATCCAGCTCGTCATACTGGACCAGGGCATCCTCAAATTGCTGCAGCATCTCAAACACAAAGGCCAACTCCTCCTGCATAATACACACACCCATTGGTTAAATAGGTTACAACTGCATCCCCTGTAGTAGAGCATGGATGATTGACAGGTGGTGGGAGTGACCCACCTGCACCATGAAGTAGTCGCAGAAGCTCCAGCCGGGCTCAGTGCGTTTCTCGCGGAGTGTGCGCATGTCATCCTCGAAGCGGCCCAGGTTCTTGGTGAAGGACAAGAGCAGCAGGGTGCGCAGCTTGGTCAGGAAGGAGCTCCACGACTCCTGGGAGCGAGACGACTCCTTCAGAGGGTCCGACAGAACCACACACCTGAACCATGGGGAGGGGAGAGAGAAAGAGAGAGTAAGGGGGAGGTGGTGTTAGAGAGAAAAAGGTTCTGAGGTGAAATTGTAGAGCGACACTCCTGCAGGCTTTTGCTCCAACCCTCATCTAGCACATCTGATTCTACTAAATTAGTTGCCCAGGTCCTTGATAAGATGAATCCGGTGTGTTACACAACAGGATTGGATCAAAAGACTGCATGCCCAGTAGATCTCCAGAAGGAGGGTCCCTTGGTAGAAAAAAATAGCTCCAATTCTGTTATAACAAGAGATAAGAGAGGTGATGTTGCTGACCTGTCGCTCTGCTTGTTGCAGAAGTCGTTGCGGATCTTGTCCACGATGGAGGTGCGCGGCAGGATGTTGGTTTTGTTCTTCTTCTTGGCTTCGCTCTCCACCACCACGATGAGCCAGTCCACCGAGCCGTGCAGCCGCAGGGTGCTCTGCCACCGCAGCATGTCATCCTTCACCGACACCTTGTACATCTCTGTGTCCTGAGACACACACACACACACTGAGTATACAAAACATTAAAAACACCTGCTCTTTCCATGACAGACTTACCAGGTGAAAGCTATGATCCCTTATTGATGTCACTTGTTAAATCCACTTCAATCAGTGTAGATAGGGGAGGAGGCAGTTTAAAGAACGATTTTTAAGCCTTGAGACATGGATTGTGTGCCATTCAGAGGGTGAATGGGCAAGACAAATGATTTAAGTGCCTTTGAACGGGGTATGCTAGTAGGTGCCAGGCGCACCGGTTTGTGTCAAGAACTGCAACGCTGCTGGGTTTCAAGCTCAACAATTTCCTGTGTGTATCAAGAATGGTCCACCACCCAAAGGACATCCAGCCAACTTGACACAACTGTGGGAAGCATTGGAGTCAACATGGGCCAGCATCCCTGTGGAACGCTTTCGACACCTTGTAGAGTCCATGCTAAGGATGCACATTACGGTCAATTTTGCTGCTGACTAACTGACCCTCATTAACCGGTCAACAAACGGTTACATTTTTTCCAAACAGTAAAATGACGTGACCAACAGAAAACACTATCGGAGATCTGTATGTATTGACGAGATGCTTATGTTTCCGCCCTAACAATGGGAGTAATCCCAAGGCGGGAAGGCAGGCAACAAGTTTAGGCCCAAAATAAACCCATAGAAACGCATTGGACTTATTTTGGACAGATTTTGACGAGTCCATGCATACAAGGACTGGACATTTTTTATTAAGAGCTTAATGGAAACATGCAACAATACCAAGCCTACATATTACAGTCAAAAGGCTATAGCCTATTATTGAACCTGCAACTCCTGTAATGAAGCAGCTAATAACACGTCATTTTCAAATATTTGCCAAAATGCAATTAGCTGAAAACACAGTTCTAAACAGCGCACCTAATGTTCCATATGTGTCAGAAACTTAGAAAGAGGGGGATTCTAATAGCAACTACTATGATGGATTGCTATATGACTAAGATTGTGCCTTTGGCTTATGGACAACGAAAGAAAGTTGATATGAAAACCAATAGAACATGAGAGAAATGCTGGTTAATGACATGAGGAATTATTTATAAAATAATTGCCTGCACGTTTCTATGGATGGAAACGTGCAGGCAAAGGTAAGACATGCCTCATTATTTGAAGTAAAACGTTCAGGTTTCAAACAATTATACTGCCTCAAGTTCACACTGCAAAGTGGTGGGTGACACGCTGATAGTCAATGGTAGGCAGGCTATAGCCTATGCATCCGAATGGCGAATGAGAGGTGCGCTTTACGTGTTGAGATTTAGAAATAAAAATAGCATTAACACCCATATGAGACGAACACACACACACACACACACCCATTAGGGCTATTGGAGTTTTTTCTTGTGAATCATAATACAGTGTTGAATGTTATGATACCAACAACAACGCCGGTCTGTCCAATATGTTCCTACCACATCAAATAGTGACTGTCTGACTACTCACACAACAGTCTGTCCAGTATATGTGTAGGAAGGGGAAGGTGAGCAAGGCTCTGTTTCCATCCTTGGGAAGCAGCTCCTCTTTGAACTGAACAAAGTTGGCCTCGAGGTGAATCATCTTTGGTGCGCGTCCGTAGGACCTTCAGACGAGGAGACATTGGCATTGAAAACAAAGGAACTTAAAACACAGTCAGCCACACACACTCAAACACGTACACTCACACATACACAAACGTTGCACAAACCCCACAGTTGCGCATGGGTGCACACACACATCTGATAGCAAAGTGCAAACATCCCAATAGCTCACCTCCTCCACTCCATGGGCTCCCTGGGTAACTGCTGTGCCAGAGAGGTGTAGAGGGAAGTGAACAGGCTCTGGTCGCCAGCACCTATGTGTCGGGTTGAGAGACCGAGTAGTGAAGAAGAGAGAGAGTAAGGGAGAGAGAGCAGATAGGCAAAATAGTTCAACCACTCTGCGCCTCCAACCAGCATCTTATTCCATCTTCAGGGATCAATGAGATCTGTGACTCATTTGTTTCGTTCCATTTTATTAGCTAGCTAGCTATATCTCACTGCACACCTTAGGCTACATCACCCATAGCAACAGTCAGGGTTTGCAACAGAGGCAACATAACAGCACTATTTTGTATTTTTGTTTTGAGATCATAGCGAACTACACTAGTTAGCTAGAGATGTTCTTGAAAGAGTGTCCGGTCAGGGTCTTGTCTAGCACTTGTCATTGATACATTGACAGTCCTTGAACAGTCAGCGCATAGTGTACTACTTGTAGCTCCTCTCATCCAGGCCTCGTTTGATTAGTAGCTTGTTAACTAGCTAGCTAAAACAGCACGAGCCGACTATGTAAAAGAAGACAGCGAGGGGATGCCGAAATACTGCATGAGGAATAGGCTATTTTGTTGGCTAGTTAGCTACGAAGTGTAGCCTAGCAAGCTATGTTCTTGTAAAAATCGCCAATGTAGGACTTCCGCACTTCTGAAACAATCTTTAAAAACTGAATACAGCAGCTAGCTACCATGCCGGTTAGACAAAATAGATTAACTGCAGCGGCCACTGTATTGGTTGAGATGTCACTCAGATTCACACAACACAGCAACCACTGAGGTATAGCTAGCTACAGTAGCTAGCTAGCCAAGCAAGCTAACATTGATAGCTAACGTTAACGAGACAACTCAAAGGTTAACTAACATGTCACAATCGGCTTGTTTTCCATAGTGTAGATTATTGGCTTTTCTTCATGGGCCTCCATGGATTCCGAGAGTCAACATTAGTCCGCCATTTCAAAGTGAACAATATCACTAGTGTTGTTATCAGAGCTGTACATTTCTGCTTGGATCGAATTAGGGCCTTTTTCCTATTCATTTCCTGTATGTCCCTGACACGATGACGATATCCGGCATGGAGTCAATGAGAATAATGCCACGTTCAAAACAACTGGGAACTCGCAACTCGGAAATCTCCGACTACAGTGCGTTCAAGACAACTGTGAACTTGTGAAAAAAACTAACTCCGATAGGCAAAATCGTTTTGAACGGTCATCCAACTCGGAATTCCAAGTTGGAAACTCGGGCATCCTTCAGAACTCTTCATGATTTGATGATTTGACCTCATGACTTCATGATTTGACCTCATTTTTTCACGAGTTCCCAGTTGTCGTAAAAGCACCATAACAATTGTGTATGAATGTGTGCCTGTGTGTATGTGTTATGTTTGCCTGTGTGTGTGTGTGTGTGTGTTGGAGTGTCAGTGTAAGTATGTGTGAGTGTGTAAATCCAGTATGTGTGCATAGTCAAAACGAGTTAGTGCAAAAAGGGTCAATGCAGATAGTCCGGGTAGCTATTTAGTTAACTATACTGAACAAAAATATAAACGCAACATGCAACAATTTCTAAGATTTTACTGAGTTACAGTTCATATAAGGAATCAGTCAATTGAAATAAATTCATTATGCCTTAATCTATGGATTTCACATTACTGGGAATACAGATATGCATCTGTTGGTCACAAATACCTGAAAAAAAAATGGGCCTCACAATGGGCCTCAGGATCTCGTCACGGCATTCCAATTGCCATCCATAAAATGCAGTTGTGTTCATTGTCTGTAGCTTATGCCTGCCTATGGGTAGGCATAAGCTACAGACAACGAACACAACTGCATACCATAACCACACCGCCACCATGGGGCACTCTGTTCACAACGTTGACATTAGCAAACCCCTCATCCACACAACGCCATACACGTAGTCTGCGGTTGTGAGGCCAGTTGAACGTACTGCCAAATTCTCTAAAACGACGTTGGAGGTGGCCTATGGTAGAGAAATTAACATTTAATTCTCTGGCAACAGCTCTGGTGGAAATTCCTGCAGTCAGCATGCCAATTGCATGCTCCCTCAAAACTTGAGACATCTGTGGCATTGTGTTGTGTGACAAAACTGCACATTTTAGAGTGGCCTTTTATTGTCCCCAGCGCAAGGTGCACCTGTGTAATGATCATGCTGTTTAATCAGCTTCTTGATATGCCACACCTTTATCTTGGCAAAGAATAAATGCTCACTAACAGAGATGTAAACACATTTGTGCGTTTGGAACATTTCTGGGATCTTATATTTCAGCTCATGAAACATGGGACCAACACTTTACATGTTGCGTTTATATTTTTGTTCAGTGTATTTAGCAATCTTATTACTTGGGGGTAGAAGCTGTCCAATATTTACACGTGTTTTGGGGAAGGTGAGATTGGGGGCAAGTGTTTAAATTGTGCAGTATTTAGCAATAATAATAAGAGTCTGGTAGCAGCAGTTGTGATGTGTGTGTGTAGCATGAATGTAAATGTGTGTGTGTGTTTGTGTGTGTGGATGAGTGTATATCTGTGTGGGTGTGTGTGTGTCAGTGAGTGTGTGCATGTGTGCTAAGGTGCGGAGAGTCATTGCAGGTGGTCAGTCCAGTTCAAGTGTTAAGCAGTCTGATGGCTTGTAGATAGAAATGGTCTCTAAGCCTTTTGGTATCAGACCTCATGTTCCAATACCGTCTGCCCCGATGGTAAGGGAGTGAACATCTCGTAGCTGGGGTGTGTGGGTTCCTTGATGATACTGCTGGCCTTTCTCAATATACAGAATATACAGTATGTCCTTGATGACTGGGAGCACAGCCTCAGTGATGTACTGGGCCGTCATCACCACCCACTGGAGGGCATGCTGCATTTCTTCAGCCACCATAGAAAGTAGAGACACTGTTGCGCCATCTTGACAAAAGTGGTAGTGTTGATGGTCCATGTCAAGTCCTCTGTGATGTGGACACAGATGAACTTAAAACTGCATCTTTCTACTGCAGTCCCAGTGATGTGGATCAGAGCATGTTCTCTCTGCTTCCTGAAGTCAACAATCAACTCCTTTGTTTTGCTGATGTTGAGGGAGAGGTTGTTGTCCTGGCACCACAATGACAGTTCACTTACCTCCTCCCTATAGGCTGACTCATCATTGTTGGTTATCAGGGCTACAACCGTGGTGTCGTCAGGAAACTTGACAATGGAGTTGGTGTCGTGCAAAGCCATGCAGTCGTGGGTGAACATGGAGTACAGCAGAGGCCTGAGGACACACCCCTGGGGGGCACCTGTGTTAAGAGTCAGTGTGGAGGAGGTGTTGTTGCCAATCCTCACAGCCTGTGGTCTACCCGTCAGGAATTCCAGGATCCAGTTGCAGAGGGTGGTGTCCAGACCCAGGGGTCTGAGCTTGGTGTTGAGCTTGGAGGGAACAATAGTGTTCAATGCTACTGTAGTTAATGAACAGCATTCTCACATGTGTTCCCTTGTCCAGATGTGTTAGGGCCTTGTGAATAGTGATGGAAATGGCATCTTCTGTGGATCTGTTGGAGCGGAAGGCAAATTGGTGTGGGTCCAGTGTGCCTGGTATGCTGGCCTTGATGTGGGCCATGACCAGTATCTCGAAGCACTTCATGATGACCACGGTGAGCATGACGGGGCGATAGTCATTTGGGCATGTCACCTTGTTTTTGTTGGGCATTGGGATGATTGTGGTCTCCTTGAAGCAGGTGGGGACTACGGCTTGGGACAGGGACAGGTTGAAGATGTCAGAGAAGACACCAGCCAGCTGGTCAGCACACACTCTGAGGACGCAGCCAGCGATGCCATCTGGGCTTGGGCTGGCGGCTTTGTGAGTGTTCACTCTTTTGAGAGTTTTTCCTCACGTCTGTCTCAGAGCGTGAAAGTACCTGGTCATCCGGAGTAGCGAGAGTCTTCCTGGATGGCTCGGTATTGTTTGCCTCGAAGCGAGCAAAGAATGTGTTAACTCGTCTGGGAGGGAGGCTTCAGTGGGAACCACACAGCTGGATTTGCCTTTGTAGTCTGTGACAGTCTGTAGTCTTTGCCACGTGTCTCGAGTCTGAGTTGTCAAACATCAATTCAAGTTTGAGTTTGTATTGTCTTTTTGCGCCCCTAATGGATTTGCAGCGCTCTTACCTGCTTGCCTTGGACACGTCGCGCACAACCAAGTCATCGGGGTTTGTTCTGCTGGCATTGAATGACGTCTCCGTTCATCCAGTGTTTTTAGTTGTGGTATGTCCAGATTATTATTGACACTTGGGAAGATGGCGCCGTAGTGTATGGCTGCCGTCTTGCGAGCTCCGACTCAACTTTGCTATTTTGTGATTATTTTGGCGTTTATCTTTGCCTTTTTTGCACTAAATGTATCCGCTATCATTTCTTATGATCGACAATAACTTTTGAACATCAGATCAGCAGTTACTAACCTCAATTCCGGCTTCAACTTCGACTTTGACTCATCTTCCCTGGGCTCTTTGTGTAATTCCGACACAATTTTCGGGCTATCTAAGAGTAAATGTTGGTGAAAAAGAGGCAGGAGAGGGGAAGCTATCAACGGAACTCTCGTAACTGCAATATTCTCTGCTTTTCTGAAACATGGCTTTCGGACAAGATACCCCCCATGGCTATCCAACTCGATGGATTCTCCATTCACTGAGTAGACAGGACATTGGATTCAGGGAAATCGAGAGGGGGAGGGGTATGCCTCTTCATCAACAGCAAATGGTGTGCTGACTCTAGCGCAGTGGACGCCTCAACCCATTGTTCACCCGTCTTGAAATACCTGATGCTCAAATGCCGATCCTTCTACCTCCCGAGAGAGTTTTCATCTGTTATCGTGACTGCTGGCACTTAATGGACTGTATGAGGCTATAAACAAGCAGGAAACCATGCACCCGGAGGCTGCTTTCTTTGTTGACAGTGATTTTAATTCCACGTCATTAAGACAAGTAATGCCCAACTTTCATCAACACGTCTCCTTTGCCACTAGGGGTTTTAAAGTTCTAGACCATTGCTACTCTACCCACAAGCAAGCATACAAGGCCCTCCCTCGTCCCCTCTTCGGCAAATCAGATGACACTATATTCCTGCTTCCTGTTTACAAGCAGAAGCTCCAACAGGAAGTACACGTGATGCACTCTGTTGAGAAATGGTCATCCAAATCGGAGGCTATGCTACAAGACTACTTTGCTAGCACTGACTGGAATAGTTAAAGTTAAAGGACAGAACTACTGCACGCGGCTATCGCAGCCAACCCTGAGGCTGGGGCTGAGGACACAAACAAGTAAAAAAATTCCCGCTACAACCTCTGCAGAGCCATATAGGAACAAGGAGGAATCCTATTACACAGGCTCTGACGCATGTGGCAGGGGCTACAGTCCATTACAGATTACAAAGGAAGACCCAGCTGTGATCTGCCCAAAGATGCCTCTCTACCAAACGAACACAAGCTTTCACAAAAACAACACTGAGCCATGCAAGAGGGCCCCCACTGACCCAGGGGACTGGGTGATCTATCCGAGGCCGATGTGAGTAAGGTTTTTAATCAGGTCAACACTCATAAGGCCGTGGGGCCGGACGGTATTCCACAGCACGTTCTCAGAGCATGCGCAGAACGGCTGGCAGTTATATTCATGATAATTTTCAACCTCTCCTTGTCCCAGTCTATAATCCCCACATGTCACAAGCTGAACACCATCATTCCTGTTCCCAAGAACTCTAAGGCTACCTGCCACAATGACTATCACCCTGTAGCACTCACATCTGTAATCATGAAGTGCTTTGAAGGGCTGGTTAGGGCGCACATCAATTCCCCATCATCCCAGACACCCTAGACCCACTCCAATTTGCATACCGCCCCAACAGATCCATAGACGATGCAATCTCTATTACACTCCACACTGCCCTCACCCACCTAGATAAGAGGAGTACATATGTGAGAATGCTGTTCATTGACTACAGCTCTGCGTTCAACACCATAGTCCACTCCAAGCTCTTCACCAAGCCTGGACTGAACACCTCCCTCTGCAACTGGATCCTGGACTTCCTGACGAGCCAACCCCAGGTGGTGTGGGTAGGCAACATCACCTTCGCCATGTTGACCCTCAACACAGGGGCCCCACAGGGGTGTGTGCTTAGTCCACTCCTGTAATGGCTAAGCTTCCATATACTAAAACGCCACTTCTATAAATGCCTAAATAGAGGTTTGGTTCCTTACGCATTTCCATAGATAAAAGGAGATTTGTTGTTGCAGTTCAAATGTATTTATTACTCTCAAGTTAATTTTCCATTGTTTGTCACACAGATTCCAGGTTGGTAAGTGGTAAAATAAAGCATTATAATCCAGATGAGGTTAAACAGGTTCCAAGTGTTATGAATGGCAAAAAGGTAAGTAGTAACACGCAAATTAAATCCCAAAGAATAGGTAGCAACAGCCAAATTCAATCCCAAAGAAATGGTAGCAACAGCCAAATTAAATCCCAAAGAAATGGTAGGAAACTGTAGCTCTACTAGTCCTCTTCCATCAGGTGCAATCACCTGCCCTCATGAGTTACTGACACCAGCTTTTACCCATAACCCTTCATTCTCTATTTTACAGGTTAACCATAGGTGTCCACCAGGTGACACAATAGCATCCATAAAAGGCTTCTGATATACATATTTTTGTACACTAGAGGGCACTATATGTTGGGGTCATGGGTCACTTGTGTTTATAGGTAGCACAGGGGACCAGGAAGGGTTAGCACAGGTGAGAGGAGAGAGCGTACAGTTCTTACCGTATCACAGATACAGTTTATAGAATGCATCGCTCTGCACCTTTTGTATAGGAATATGTGTATTGGTGCTATTTATATTTTATATGCGCAATAAATTGGTTGAGAGCTTCATCGACAGGGCTGCAGTGGAGTTGGTCGAGAGCTTCAAGTTCCTCAGTGTCCATGTCACTAAATACTTTAAATGGTCCATACACACGCAAGAAGTCATGAAGAAGGCACGACAGCGCCTCTTCCCCCTCAGGAGGTTGAAAAGATTTTATTGAGTTACAGTTCATATGAGAAAATCAGTCAATTGAAATGAATTCATTAGGCCCTAATCTATGGATTTCACATGACTGGGAATACAGATATACATATTTTGGTGACAGATACCGTTTAAAAAATGGGCCTCACAATGGACCTCAGGATCTTGTCACAGTATTTTTGTGCAGTCAAATTGCGATCGATAAAATGGCGAAAACATGGAACAGTGGTGAACCTTCCCAGGAGTGGCTGGCCGACCAAAATTACCCCAAGAGCGCAGCGACGACTCATCCAAGAGGTCACAAAAGACCCCACAACAACATCCAAAGAGCTGCAGGCCTCACTTGCCTCAGTTAAGGTCAGTGTTCATGACTCCACCATAAGAAAGTGACTGGGCAAAAATGGCCTGCATGGCAGAGTTCCAAGACGAAATCCACTGCTGAGCAAAAATAACATTAAGGCTCGTCTCATTTTTGCCAGAAAACATCTTGATGATCCCCAAGACCTTTGGGAAAATACTCTGTGGACTGATGAGACAAAAGTTGAACTTTTTGGAAGGTGTGTGTTCCAATACATCTGGCGTAAAAGTAACACTGCATTTCAGAAAAAGAACATCATACCAACAGTAAAATATGGTGGTGGTAGTGTGATGGTCTGGGCCTGTTTTGCTGCTTCAGGACCTGGAAGACTTGCTGTGATAAATGGAACCATGAATTCTGCTGTCTACCAAAAAATCCTGAAGGAGAATGTCCGGCCATTTGTTCGTGACCTCAAGCTGAAGCGAACTTGGGTTCTGCAGCAGGACAATGATCCAAAACACACCAGCAAGTCCACCTCTGAATGGCTGAAGAAAAACAAAATGGTCCTCTGTAGCTCAGCTGGTAGAGCAGGGTGCTTGTAACGCCAGGGTAGTGGGTTCGATCCCCGTGACCACCCATACACAAAAATGTATGCACGCATGACTGTAAGTCGCTTTGGATAAAAGCGTCTGCTAAATGGTATATTATTATTTTAAGACTTTGGAGTGGCCTAGTCAAAGTCCTGACCTGAATCCTATTGAGATGCTGTGGCATGACCTTAAAAAGGCAGTTCATGCTCGAAAACCCTCCAATGTGGCTGAATTACAACAATTCTGCAAAGATGAGTGGGCCAAAATTCCTCCACAGCGCTGTAAAAGACTCATTGCAAGTTATCGCAAATGCTTGATTGCAGTTGTTGCTGCTAAGGGTGGCCCAACCAGTTATTAGGTTATAGGGGGCAATCACTTTTTCACACAGGGCCATGTGGGTTTGGACTTTGTTTTCCCTTAATAATAATAACAACCTTCATTTCAAAACTGCATTTTGTGTTTACTTGTGTTATCTTTGACTAATATTTACATTTGTTTGATGATCTGAAACATTTAAGTGTGACAAACATGCAAACAAATAACAAATCAGGAAGGGGGCAAACACTTTTTCACACCACTGTATATTTAAAACCAAATACTTTTAGACTTTTACTCAAGTAGTATTTTACTGGGTGACTTTTACTTGAGTCATTTTTTATTAAGGTATCTTTACTTTTACTCAGGTATGACAACTGGATACTTTTTCCACCACTGCTTGCTGGTGCTGTAGCTGTAGTTATGAGACAGTGAGCAAGACTGTGTTGAGCTCAGAACTTCAGTTATCATAGTGAATGAGTAAACATTATTTTAGGATTTATTCGATAGATTGTGAGGCAGGATTACTATTTTATTACACATCAATGATTTGGCCTGATTTTCATTCTTGAACTTTGTCTGATTATTGTGATAAAACACTTGAATTACATCTACGATGAAGAACCTTTAAACTTTCAAATGGTTCACAATGGTAAGGATGTATGAACAGAAGGCTATGCAAAAGAGGGTATATTATTGTTGGGAATTATTGTACATACATTTCCGCAACATTTTCGTCCAGAGGAAATCCCACTCTATACATTATTTTGACAAGCAAGTTGTCATCAAGGTGGGTCCGCATGACATCATCATCATCTCAGTAGAAGACAATTTCCTACACACTATCCATCATACGTTTTTATAATGTTTCTATAGTTAATTCTTAAGGTATCTGCGTCAACAATGAAGAAAGGTTTTCTTTTAATTTGAAGAGAGTCGATAAGCTTGTCAACGGTAATATTCTTCAATATTGGGTCCAGATTGAGGATTGGTTTTGGACAACCACTGAAAGACATGGGACCCCGAACCACCCCTCACGGACTGACAATAAATGATCCAAATGTTTCTGCCATGTGTACATTCACTGTGTGTAAATATAATGATTTGGCTCTACTTATTGAATAAAGTCAAGCCATCTTTTCATCAGTGTATGACCCATAATTGTTATAGTGATGCATGAAGATAAAACCTTAGACCCATTCAATGCTAAACGCTGCCAACTAGTGGTCTGTTTTCGGAACCAACATAATTAGGTAAAAACAATTCACAGATGATTTCAGATAGACAACATCAGCAATGACACATCACATTGAGCAGTCACTATACTTTATTTTAGGGGGAATAGCATACAATTTCTCTGTACAATATTTAACATCCACTTCCAACCAGGCATCTGAAAAAGTTTGTGAAATAACTTGCAAAGCATAAAAATGTCCACCTGCCAATAGAACAGTAATTTGTGCCAAGTCGCACCGTTTGACTATCGCCAAATACTGAACCAAAGCTAACCTAGGTTTAGCTTTAGGGTTGTTTTGAGAGGAAGTGTGTTACGAGAAAACACTGTCTGCTGGTCACATACAAGGGATAACATTCTTGCAACACTGCTGGAATATTGTAGCAATGGTATCTCAATGTTGTAGTGTAACATCTGGGGTCTGAGCTAGGATGTCAGGTAAAACAATTACTGTTTTCACACTACTGAGCCAACCTGAACCATACTTTGCTGGCTCTGATATTTTCCGATCACATTGTACTTTTCAGCTTTCTTCCAGCAGCTATGGTGGATGCTTAACCAGGTCACCCCAGTTCAACTCGGTTCGGCTTAGTTTGGCACACCTCAGTAGTGTGAAAATGGTATAACTGTTGATTCAGGGTTCCATTTGAGGGAATTTTCATCAGACCACCTTAGAAAGAAATGAGTCTCATCTAGGGAAGGAAGAGTGACCGTTTCGGGCCATTTGGGCCATAAATTGATACAATTTAAAAACATAGATATACAAAATAAACAGGTAAAATCTTATTATGGAATAATTAATTGATCAGGGATTTTTCAGCTTCTTTGTGATATATTCTAAAAACAATAGAAACAACCTCATGCTACAATCTAAAAACGACATGTATATTTACATAATGTGCATTTCAATATTCCAGTCAATCTGAAGTCAAATGTTATTGGGCTTTCTGAAGTTTATCTGAAAGAAATCAACTCTCACAAGAAGGCCAAGGTCTGATCAACTAAGAAGATTGTAGTGTGGTTTGGGGTATAAAACGTCTGTACAGTGAAATCAGCCCTGTAAAAGTAGCTGTGGTTTATAAATAAAATCAGGTACACAATTATACCCACAAAATATCAGAAATCATCAGGATCACATCATGGCTACATATATTTTTTCCGTCAGAAGCACATACGACAATCAAAATAATGCAGTAGTACTGTAGTGATTGTATATCTGACTGTTGGTTCACCGCTAACTGCTTGGAAACTGGTGCCCCTTCCACTCTTCCTCCAATGCCCTTTGCTTGGTAGTTGCTATTGCTGAGCACTACAGGGTTCCAGTGTGTGGGAGGGGATTCACAGTAATGGCCACCATTTTATGGCTTCTCAATTAATCTTTCCTTGAATTGTCGCATCCCCTCTCCTCACCTCAACCATATTAGGCGAGGAGATAGGATGTGTCAAGGAAAGACGAATTGAGATACAGCCTACATCCGCTGCGAGACCACTGGCCAACTACAGCCTTCACCCCCAAGAGTAAAGACACAATCTAGTAATGCAGTTGGGCCTTCCCTATGTCCCTTCCACTGTCTTTCAGAAAGAGGTAAAGTAGTGTTATTGTTTGAGTTGGCACCTGCCCACCTGCTCTCTGTCTAATCCTCAAAAGCTCAGGTCTGCTCTGCAAAGAATTAAAACACCAATAGACAAGATTAACTGTTTAAAAAAATGCTACAGTTTTGTGAAAGTTGCTCCTGCAGCAATGCAAGTATGTACGCACTTGGACCATTCAGCACTGGTTGCATATACTGTAGTAATTACTGAAAAGCATAGTATTGAATCCCTGAACGTTGTTGATGTTGTTGTTGTAGTTCCAGTTAAAACACTGACTAGGTGTGAAGAGAGATAATGCAAAGTGTCAATGTCGCATCAGTGTCAATGTCACTCAGAAGGCAAATCTGAGCTCATACAACAAGCTATAAATGGAATACAGAACACATTCACAAATCAAATTCCGGAAGGACGACGAGAGACATCCTTGTTTTGCACAGGGTGGGTCTACAGTAGTAATGTTGTCACACTGATTAAAGGCTGAGGAGGAGGACAGAGTTGAGATGATAGAGATGCTAGAAATAGAGATGTTTTAGCTCTATGGTTGAGATGGCACCAGGAAGAGAGAGTCAGTGTGAAAGGTCACTCACGTCTCAAAGCAGAAGGGTAGTAGCAAGGGACAGGGAGAGACAGAAGGGTAGTAGCTAGGGACAGGGAGAGACAGAAGGGTGGTAGCTAGGGACAGGGAGAGACATAAGGGTGGTAACTAGGGACAGGGAGATACAGAAGGGTGTTAGCTAGGGACAGGGAGAGACAAAAGGGTGGTAACTAGGGACAGGGAGAGACATAAGGGTGGTAACTAGGGACAGGGAGAGACAAAAGGGTGGTAACTAGGGACAGGGAGAGACATAAGGGTGGTAACTAGGGACAGGGAGATACAGAAGGGTGTTAGCTAGGGACAGGGAGAGACAGAAGGATGTTAGCTTGGGACAGGGAGAGACAGAAGGATGTTAGCTTGGGACAGGGAGATACAGAAGGATGTTAGCTTGGGACAGGGAGAGACAGAAGGATGTTAGCTACGGACAGGGAGATACAGATGGGTAATAACTAGGGACAGGGAGATACTGATGGGTAATAACTAGGGACAGGGAGATACAGATGGGTAATAACTAGGGACAGGGAGATACAGATGGGTGTTAACTAGGGAGTCGAGACAGAAGAGTAGCTTCCTGAGCTTATTTAAAAAGAAGACCAAAGGATAACCAAAAGGCATGCTCACATCATTAAATACTCGGTTGACACAGCAAATCAAAATAAGAAAGAAGTGCTTTTTTAAATCATTTTCAATGACTTAGGGGGTTATTGAAATACTTTTAAAATGTAGGATTAAAATGTTTTCATTAAAAACAAAGGAAGGAAGGACAAAATAATGCACAAAAAAAATCGTACAAAGAAGAAAAACAAGAAGGCAGAAACACGTGTGTAAATGTATTGCCATACATTTCTTTGCGGACTAGTTTTAAAACTGTGGTGATAATTATTCTATTTGCCACAGCTGTACAGTATACAGTTCAATAATACCAAAGTAATGATGTCATCTGAATAGTTTACAGAGAGATTGTTGTAGTCATAGAAATATAATTAATAGAACTAGAAACAATAGTAGTTCTATTTCTATGGTTGTAGTGTTGTAATGAAGATGGAACTGAGGTATACCTTGTTGACTTGATGGAGGTCTATGGTTTTGCTTTCGAAGTAGTAATGCTTGGAAATGGATCCCCCCCCCCTAAAATAAAACTTGATTACCATTGTTTTGATATTATGTACAGCAGCAGTACACGTGACATTCAGAAGCTGTTTCTTATTGGCATTACAATTGTCATTATCATTATCATAACACAGAAAGAAAACAGCAAATGCATTTTGAAAACAAGTTGCCCTTTTTTTTTTACTGAGCTGTGAGAGTAATTCTTGGAGACTCCATCCTCTTCCTCTTCTTTTGCTTAGAAAATAGAACAGAAGTCTGTTAGGAGGTCCTAGTGTTTTCTTCGTATATATAAAAAGAAAATGTCCCTTTTGCCCAGCTCACAGGGTTTGTTATGACCTAGTGTTGTCCTTTTGAAGGATCCTTTTTTGCCCAGCTCACAAGGTTTGTTACAACCTAGTGTTGTCCTTTTGAAGGATCCTTTTTTGCCCAGCTCAAAGAGCCTGCTGTTTTTCTTTTGAAGGACTCTGTTTTACAGTTTGAGGCTCGCAATGGGAGTCCAACACATCATGATAGTATAAAGTGGGTAGAAACCAAAGCAGTGTGGGAGGGCACAGCCAGGTATTTTCCTAAATGACAGTAGTGTAGCGCCCAGCACTAAAACACACCACGCCATGCCAGCACGCCAATCTGAGGGGATCAGGGGTCA
Source organism: Coregonus lavaretus (assembly GCF_964263955.1). Lineage (NCBI taxonomy): Eukaryota > Metazoa > Chordata > Actinopteri > Salmoniformes > Salmonidae > Coregonus > Coregonus lavaretus. Next base: position 37,791 of record NW_028156384.1, read on the forward strand.
GAGTTTAACCCAGGATCATCCAGAGTTCATGATCCTGAACGGGCCACTCTGATTGAACAATGTATACCTGAAAACATCAAATCAAAACCGCTCCATGTCCACCACCTGACACGTCCAGTCAATGTCCGTCCATTCATAGGCTGGACTCTTTGGGCGGGAAGTCCACGTTGGTCACCATGGTGACGACAGTGACGATCTCCTCGGGGGCGATGATGTTGGTCTGGCGTTGCATCTGGATGATGCGTTGCTCCACGCAGCCCGCCGAGAGGCGTGCCTCCGCCTCGTGATCCCAGCACTCATCGATGGTCTCACACAGCATCACCATGCCCTGGGACAAGCATAAGAGTATATATAGGGTCATTTAAGCAGAAGCAGAAGCTTGAACCCATAACCCTGATGTTGCTAGCTCTATGCTCTAACCCAGTGGTTTCCAACCTTTTTTGGTTACTGTACCACCAACTGAATTTTGCTACTTAAGTAGTTTTTTGTGGTATCTGTACTTTACTATTTCTATTTTTGCCAACTTTTATTTTACTTCACTACATTCTTGAAGAAAATAATGTACTTTTTACTCCATACATTTTCCCTGACACCCAAAAGTACTCGTTACATTTTGACAAGAAAATGGTCCAATTCATGCACTTGTCAAGAGAACATCCCTGGTCACCTCTACTGCCTCTGATCTGGTGGACTCACTAAACACAAATGTTTTGTTTGTAAATTATGTCTGAGTGTTGGAGTGTGCCCCTGGCTATCCGTCAATAAAAATAAATAAAATAGACAATTGTGCCGTCTGGTTTGCTTAATATAAGGAATGTGAAATTATTTCTACTTTTACTTTTAATACTTAAGTATATTTTAGCAATTCCATTTACTTTTGATATTTAAGTATATTTAAAACCAAATACTTTTACTCAAGTAGTATTTTACTGGGTGACTTTCACTTTTACTTGAGTCATTTTCTTTAAAAGGTTTCTTTACTTTTACTCAAGTATGACAATTGAGTACTTTTCCCACCACTGGTCCTCACTCACCGCGTGTTTCTGCCAGCACTCTCTGAGGCTTGGCCGTAACTTCTTGTGGACCACCACCTCCTGCATGTCCTCTAGAGACGGGTGCTGTCCCACCTCCTCCTCGAAGGGCAGTGTGTACTCATCCACAGGACCTGCAACAAAACACACACACACACAGCGTGAGATACAGAGAAAACACACACACCAGCAGAGAAACCACACACACACAGTGACTCCTTTTGGGATCACATTCGGCACCGTAGGTATTCTGGTCGCTTCCGTCAGCTCTACATGGAGTCAGCAGTCGGCCTTGTCCCCGAGTCATTGATCCTTACTGAGACGCACAAGGTCAACATAACCGTTGCAAACACACGAGGACACACACACACGGATTTCCTTCTCACCGTCTGCAGCGGTGCAGCGAGCGGCCAGCTCCCACAGCACCAGCCCCATGGCGTACATGTCTATCCTCAGGAAGGAGTCTCTCTGGAAGTTGATGGCCCCCTCCAGCACCTCAGGGGCCATGTAGCGCCTCGTGCCCACCTGGAGAAGCACAACACAAGGCTACAAGGTCACACTCTGTCTCATGTCAACAACACACTGCCTTAAGGTCATAGTTCACTCCGGAATCAACGTTTGTCCGATATTCACACACCTCTTACGGACCTCAATGTGGGATATTACACCGTTTTTGAAGTCTGAAAATGTATTTGATTTTGAAGTGAACTACTGTATCACTACATTTGTGGATAATGTATTCACCGATTCTGCTCTTTCTGCAGGTTAATACAGCATCAGAATAACCAGCATCATTATTTTACCTGGCCGTGGGTATCTCCTGCTGACTTCCCAGCTTCAAACTTCAGGGCCAGGCCGAAGTCCGCTATGCAGGCTGTCAGGTTGTTCTTTAGAAGCACGTTCTTACTCTTGATGTCCCTGTTGGAGCCAGAGAGAGAGCGATAGAGAGAGAGAGGGAGATAAGAAAACAGCAGACAGAGGAACAAGCAATCGAGGAGTGGGCCTCAATTCTATTGATGTGATGGAATGTATTTGTTCTTCCAGCTGTCAGCACTCCGGTCAATGTGTTCTGTTGTATCATATTTGCCTGTGTGTCTGTTTTTGTCCCTGTGACCTATGCTGGTGACAAACCCAATTTTCCCCCTGTGGGGAACAATAAAGTTTTTTTGATTCAGGGTAGGACCGGGCCGGCCGATACCATCCTCCACCCACCTGTGTGCGACGGCGGGCTTGTGTCCGTCCTTCAGCCCGGGGATGTCCTCGTGGAGATAGGCCAGGCCACGGGCCAAGGTCTGGGAGATGTGGCACAGCTCGTTCCACGACACCACGTTGGCCTTCAGGTAATCAGTCAGAGAGCCCTGTGGGGGAAACACAATTAGTGTTAGTAGTTGTAGTAACACTGTCCAACCACTGGAGGGCAGACAACACGCTTCAGGGGCTGACCCTGTGCTGCTTCCAGCCTCTTGGTATATGTGTAGCAGAGGAGGCTGGTGGGAGGAGCTATAAGGGGATGGGCTTATTGTAATGGCTGGAATGGAATTAATGGAATAGAGTCAGACAAGTGGTTTCCATTTGTTTGATGTGGAACCATTTATTCCATTTCAGTCATTACAATAGTCCATCCTATAGCTCCTCCCACCAGCCTCCTGTGGTGTGTGGTGTCTGGTCGGTTGTGGTTTTAAGAACAAATAGACCAGGGTTCCCCAAATGGCGGCCCGCGGGACAATTTTATTTGAGACGCGGTGTGGGTGAACGGATGTCTTCAATATTATTCTACAATGTAGAAAATAGTACAAATAAAGGAAAACCCTTGAATGAGTAGGTGTGTCCAAACTTTTGACTGGTACCATATCTGTTTGGGCTTCTTGCGGTCAATTTGCAATCTACAAATTCTTTGTAAATATGTTCCGGCCCACTGACCATCCGCTCAAGAAAAAAATCATCCCGCCTCTGAATCTAGTTCATGATCCCTGAAATAGACAGATGTCAATTTGGATGGACAATGACGTTGTATACGTACGTTGTCGTGATAGGCTGTGATGAGCCAGAGGTCTATGTCCATGTTGTTGTCTCTCTTCTCCACGCCGATGAAGTGGAGCAGGTTCTCGTGTTTCATCCCACTCAGGCTGTAGATCTCATACTCGTTCTGCCACGACAGCTTGTCCTGCAGGCCACACACCAACACACAACATTAGGTCCTCTGTAGCTCAGGTGGTAGAGCATGGCGCTTGCAACGGCAAGATTGTGGGTTCGACTCCCTGGACCACCCATATGTAAAATGTTTGCACACATGACTAAGTCGCTTTGGATAAAAGCGTCTGCTAAATGGCATATATTATATTAGCTATTTCACCTTGTGTGATGTACAAATATGACATAAATCAAACACAATAACGTATACAGTGTTACCAATGACTCCCGAGAACAGTACTACAGTGTTTCACTTCAGTGTGCCTTAAAACATGAGGATCAAGCCAACTTTCTAAAACAGAGCTAAATCGTAACCAAACGACCAATCTATCAAAATTATTTATATAAAGTCCTTTTTATATCAACAGTGTACCTCAACATCCAACTCATACCTGAATGGGGAAGACCTTGACAGCCACGTAGTCGTTGAGGAGCTGAGCCTTCCACACACAGCCGAAGCGCCCCCTGGCTTTGATCTCGATCAACTGCAACGGCTTCTGCCCCATGATGGGAGAGGGAGGGGTGTGTGGCCCCAGTGGGTCCTGTAGGAGAGGGCAGACAGGAAGACAGATAGACAGCAGGTTGGTACAGGGATCAATGAAAACACTAATACGCTCTGTACTACTGCTGTGCCATAGGGGCTACAACTCAGTGTTGGGCTCAATTCAATTTCAATTCAGTCAATTGATTCAGGAGGTAAATTGAAATGCCAATTCTAATTTCCATTATTGCTTCTCAGTTGAGAATAGTGGCAAAAGAACAGGTGCATGTCCTCACAGTATTCAGTCACCACATGAGGCTGATACACCGGATACAATTTTATTGTATCTAATTAGTTCCGTCATTGCGCTAGCAGGAACAGTCCGTTTAAACTCTAAAAGCTGTGTAATTGCTGGGCACACACTTGGGAAGACAGATCATTATTAAAAAGAGTCCAGACTAGACAAGACATTGATGGGAACCTGATGAGATTTATCTGAAAGATTTTTATCAAGGAAGCCTGTATTAATTAGTCTAGATACAGAGTGGTGTGAGCGTTTAAAACACTGTCCGACGACGCCAAGGTTGTGGGTTCGATTCCCATGGGGGAACAGTACGAAAAATTAAGTATGAAAATGTATGCAGTCGATCTGGGTAAGAGTGTCTGATAAATGACTGAAACGATATAAGTTGAATGCAACGGTGGTAGAGGATGGCTCCCTATGTAGTGCACATTGGACTCTGGTCAAAAGTAGTGCACTATATAGGGAATAGGGTGCCTATTGGGGCGCAGCCAGAGTCTTCTCAAAGATATCTCAAGGACTTCACAGGGCATTAGCACGGTCAGTCCTACTGTCTTTTCAAAGAAATGGACTGACATCCGTTTTCAATTAGATCATTCCATGTTATTAAAGGCCTATTTGAAGACCAAGGGTATCTTTTACAAATCCTCCCACATAAAAGGTAGAGTAAATAAGAGACAGAGGAGAAGAGAGGAGAGGTCTGGGACTTAGATGAAGCTAGGTAATAAAGAGAGGGGCCTTAGATTATTGGGATGTGTCCCAAATGGCTCTCTATTTTCGGAACTACTTTTGACCAAGGCCTACAGTGGCTTGCGAAAGTATTCACCCCCCTTGGCATTTTTCCTATTTTGTTCCCTTACAACCTGGAATGAAACATGATTTTTTTGGGGGTTTGTGTCATTTGATTTACACAACATGCCTACCACTTTGAAGATGCAAAATATTTTTCTCTATAAGCTTGGCACATCTAGCCACTGGGATTTTTGCCCATTCTTCAAGGCAAAACTGCTCCAGCTCCTTCAAGTTGGATGGGTTCCGCTGGTGTACAGCAATCTTTAAGTCATACCACAGATTCTCAATTGGATTGAGGTCTGGGCTTTGACTAGGCCATTCCAAGACATTTAAACGTTTTCCCTTAAACCACTCAAGTGTTGATTTAGCAGTATGCTTAGGGTCATTGTCCTGCTGGAAGGTGAACCTCCGTCCCAGTCTCAAATCTCTGGAAGACTGAAACAGGTTTCCCTCAAGAATTTCCCTGTATTTAGCACCATCCATCATTCCTTCAATTCTGACCAGTTTCCCAGTCCCTGCCGATGAAAAACATCCCCACAGCATGACGGTGTTCTCGGGGTGATGAGAGGTGTTGGGTTTGCGCCAGACATAGCGTTTTCCTAGATGGCCAAAAAGCTCAATTTTAGTCTCATCTGACCAGAGTACCTTCCATATGTTTGGGGAGTCTCCCACATGCCTTTTGGCGAACACCAAACGTGTTTGCTTATTTTTTTCTTTAAGCAATGGCTTTTTTCTGGCCACTCTTCCGTAAAGCCCAGCTCTGTGGAGTGTACGGCTTAAAGTGGTCCTATGGACAGATACTCCAATCTCCGCTGTGGAGCTTTGCATCTCCTTCAGGGTTATCTTTGGTCTCTTTGTTGCCTCTGATTAATGCCCTGCTTGCCAGGTCTGTGAGTTTTGGTGGGCGGCCCTCTCTTGGCAGGTTTGTTGTGGTGCCATATTCTTTCCATTTTTTTATAATCTATGTAATTGTGCTCCGTGGGATGTTCAAAGTTTCGGATATTGTTTTATAACCCAACCCTGATCTGTACTCCTCCACAACTTTGTCCCTGACCTGTTTGGAGAGCTCCTTGGTCTTCGTGGTGCCGCTTGCTTGGTGGTGCCCCTTGCTTAGTGGTGTTGCAGACTCTGGGGCCTTTCAGAACAGGTGTATATATACTGAGATCATGTGACAGATCATGTGACACTTAGATTGCACACAGGTGGACTTTATTTAACTAATTATGTGACTTCTGAAGGTAATTGGTTGCACCAGATCTTATTTAGGGGCTTCATAGCAAAGGGGGTGAATACATATGAACGCACCACTTTTCCGTTATTTATTTTTTATAATTTTTTGAAACAAGTAATTTTTTTCATTTCACTTCACCAATTTGGACTATTTTGTGTATGTCACATGAAATCCAAATAAAAATCCATTTAAATTACAGGTTGTAATGCAACAAAATAGGAAAAACGCCAAGGGAGATGAATACTTTTTCAAAGCACTGTATATGGCTCTTGTCAAAAGTAGTGCACTATATAAGCTAGAGGGTGCCATTTGGGATGCAGACGTGATCTGCAGGGTTGAAAACAAGGAGGGTGTGGCAGTGGCTGCTGTCAGATGTAATGCCATGTATATAGCATATTTATATCTGGGTACTGTATCGCATGAAGAGCAACCTGATATGAGTGGCCTGGATGGGTCATGCCTCTCCCTCTGTGGGGTGGTGGCTTAGGGCAGGGTAAGTCTCATATCAACAAAGTGGTAGAGGGAGCAAGTGTTACAAATTGTGTGTGTGTTCCAAATATAAAATGGGTCAAGTCAGCTGGTCCTCTGGATTAAACTAATCACTTCCACGTGTGACTTTCGAGAGAGAGTAAGATGTCACCATCAATGTGGCGCCCCAAAACAGAACAATACGTAGTGGCTGGTTCAATGTCCACTGGAGGGCATGGCCACCATTGACGGAGAGAGGAACAAGTGAGCGGGTGGGAGGGGAGGTTGGGGCAAACTCTCGCTGCCATCAACAGCCAGCCAGGCAACAGCTCTGACATTGGCCACGGTCTCTGTAAACACATCAGACGCCTGCCTGCCCTACATACTTACGCTTGACTTTTCCTCCCCATAGTTTCAATAATTCATCAGACGCTTGAATGCTGAGTCGTAAAAAGCAGGATTGAAAACCATATTGTGTTTAATGGAGAGACGCCCCTGGGCGCTAATAAAAGGCCCTCAATAGAATTCCACCCCGTTTATGATGTTTTGAAAAAGGAGATAAAAAAAACAAAACAATTGTGTTGTTTATTTACGGGCGATTTACGATCTGGTCCGTCCTTGGTGGTGGTAAGAGGGTTATGAATCTTGGTGTGTGTCCTGATTGAAACCCTATTCGCTATATAGTGGACTACTGTTGACCAGAGCCCTATGGACCCTGGTGAAAAGTAGGGCACAGTATATGGGATAGGGTGCCATTTGGGAGGCAACCTTGGCTAGCAATGTAGCAATACACGTGACAAGGAGTGATCGCATTGAAGGACTGTTTTGTTTCTAAAAGCCTAAGTCCTCAGGAACCATGACACAGCCAAGGAGGCTAAGGAGCATTCATAATAGATACCAGCTGTACCACAGGACAATTGGGAGGAGGTCAGCCTAGGTAACCCTGTTGATGAGGTGAGGGCAATTCTATCAGATCCACTGACTGTCTAAAGACCTAGGCTGAGTCTCAAATGGCACCATATTCTCTATATAGTGCACTACTTTTGACTGGGGCCCATGAGCTCTGGTCAAAAGTAGAGCACTATTTAGGGAATAGGGTGCCAATTGGGACGCACCCCTAGACCTGCGTCAGTGGCAGACAGTTCAAGTAAAGCACTACAAAAGCAGGAGCAGCATCTCTTTCTCTAGAACTGTTATGATCTGGGCTGTGTACAGTAACCAGTCAGTCACAGTGTCACCTGACCCAGGCGCCGTTCACGAGTTGGTTGGGCGGCTGAATGGCGTGCATTACACTTTGTCAGCACACCACACTGTACCACAGGAAATAAAATAAAAAATCTGACGTCATCTGCACACACCCACCCACCCTGATGTATGAGGCCTTCAAACAATCAAACATCTCAGCTACTTCAATTACAGCAATTGACTTATGACATTGAAAGCGCCACATGCTGCTGGGGGTTAACAATAGTCCTTTGTTGCGAAACGTTGGCTAAATGTTGACCAGTGCCACATCAAAGGCCATATTTGTATTTAAATTGGTCCAATGCCTCTTTCATCCATGTATTAGCACAAGACATGGACTGCGTCCCAAATGTCACTGTATTCCCTACATAGTACACTACTTTTGACTAGAACCCTATGGGCCCTGGGCAAAAGTAGTGCACTATATAGAGAATAAGGTTTCATTTCAGAGGCAGCCTTTCCATATTCAATGGATTCCAACCCCTCTTTCATTTATATGTTGGCACAAGACATCTTAGTAGCTACCCTTGGTTGCATTGCAACAGACAAAATGTGCAAAATATTATCATCAAAAGTAGACATCCATGCTAATAGAATGCATTTAGTACATTGACTGATTCATGCACTTTGTTTGGTCATTGGTTGATTCCAGTGTATTTTGCATTACGAAGGATAAAATAATACATGACGTCCATGCAAAAATATAATTAAAAACATCCATAAAAGCAACGATGACTCACATATAAAGAGGACATTTAAAAAAAATAGACAAAATAAAGCCATCCCAAATAAATAAAACAACAATCGGGAAGCAGTCAGAAATTAAATGGGCCCAGTTATCAAGCTCCCTCCCAACCAAAACCCACTGAAATTGAAAAGTGTTGGAGTTTAATTAAACTTATCTTACCTCTATCATTATATGAAAGGCGTGCTTGTTATAGGATAGAAAAGAGGCAAAAATAAATTATTGTTTTCAGTGAGGGAGGTGAATCCAGGTGAATCCAGGTGAAAGCTATGATCCCTTATTGATGTCACCTGTTAAATCCACTTCAATCAGTGTAGATAAAGGGGAGAAGACAGGTTAAACGGGGTACGGTAGTAGGTGCCAGGCGCACCGGTTTGTGTCAAGAACTGCAACGCTGCTGGGTTTTTCACTCTCAACAGTTTCCCGTGTATCAAGAATGGTCCACCACCCAAAGGACATCCAGCCAACTTGACAACTTTGGGAAGCATTGGAGTCAAAATGGGCCAGCATTCCTGTGGAACGCTTTTGACACCTTGTAGAGTCAATGCCCCGACGAATTGAGGCTGTTCTGAGGGCAAAAGGGGGGAGCTGCAACTCAATAATAGGAAGGTATTCTTAATGTTTGTACACTCAGTGTAGGCTAGTATAGAAGTTAAAAGTATAGAGTACTAATAGAGTACTAATAGAGTACTAATAGAGCAGCCATCTCCTTTTTTTTATACTCAACTGTCTTTATACAGATGTAGGATCTTAATTTGATCACCCTGTTGCACGAGAATTTTCAAATTAAAACTTGATTTTCTCTCACGAAAAATGTATCAACCCCTACAAAAATGTCCTTTAATTATAATCCACATTTCCTGTTGCTGCAGGATTATTTTCCTGCTGTAGCAAACTGGCTCAAATTAAGATACTACATCTGTGCGCGATCGTGATTGTGGTGACCCTTGAAAGGTTGCCAATCCCTTCTTGGCCACTCTCACTCTGTAACAAAGCACAGTAAGTGTTTACCTTTAAAAAGGCTCATTAATAATGCAGAGGCCTCAGCTCAAGTTCTATACAGTAAGACGGGTGGTTAGGAGAGTGGCTGCTGTGCCCAAGCAGGACAGTCCTAATTGACGCCCCTGTCAGAACTAGCCCTGGGCCTGTGTATGTATGTACTGCTTCTAGACTCTCTGGCAACCTCTAGGACACGGGCTAACGGTGTCCTAGCATTTCCTACATTCCATTGTTCTATTCATAACAAATAGATGGATGCTCTTAATATACAGTGCTATGAAAAAGTATTTGCCCCCTTTCTAATTTTCTCTACTTTTGCATATTTGTGATACTGAATGTTATCAGATCTTCAACCAAAACCTAATATTAGATAAAGGGAACATAAGTGAACAAATAACACAACAATTACATATTTATTTCATTAATTTCATAAACAAAGTTATGCAACACCCAATTCCCCTGTGTGAAAAAGTAATTGCCCCCTTACATTCAATAACTGGTTGTGCCACCTTTAGCTGCAATGACTCCAACCAAATGCTTCCTGTAGTTGTTGATCAGTCTCTCACGTCGCTGTGGAGGAATTTTGGCCCACTCTTCCATGCAGAACTGCTTTAACTCAGTGACGTGTGAGTTTTCAAGCATGAACTGCTCGTTTCAAGTCCTGCCACAACATCTCAATTGGAATTAGGTCTGGACTTTGACTAGGCCATTCCAAAACCTCAAATTTGTTGCTTTTTAGCAATTTTCATGTAGACTTGATTGTGTGTTTTGGATCATTGTCTTGCTGCATGACCCAGCTGCGCTTCAGCTTCAGCTAACAGACGGATGGTCTGACATTCTCCTGTAGAATTCTCTGATACAAAGCAGAATTCATGGTTCCTTCTATTAAGGCAAGTCGTCCAGGTCCTGAGGCAGCAAAGCATCCCCAAACCATCACACCACCACCACCATGCTTGACCTTTGGTATGATGTTCTTACTGTGGAATGCAGTGTTTGGTTTTCGCCAGGCATAATGGGACCCATCTCGTCCAAAAAGTTGACTCAAGTTTGCCAAAAAGCACCTGGATGATCATCAAGACTCTTGGAATAACGTTCTATGGACAGATGATTCAAAAGTATAACTTTTTGGACGACATGGTTCCAGTAATGCCTGGCGAAAACCAAACTCTGCATTCCACAGTAAGAATATCATACCAAAGGTCAAGCATGGTGGTGGTGGTGTGATGATTTGGGGATGCTTTGCTGCCTCAGGACCTGGACGACTTGCCTTAATAGAAGGAACCATGAATTCTGCTCTGTATCAGAGAATTCTACAGGAGAATGTCAGACCATCCGTCTGTGAGCTGAAGCTGAAGCGTAGCTGGGTCATGCAGCAAGACAATGATCCAAAACACACAATCAAGTCTACATGAAAATTGCTAAAAAGCAACACATTTGAGGTTTTGGAATGGCCTAGTCAAAGTCCAGACGTAATCCCAATTGAGATGTTGTAGCAGGACTTGAAACGAGCAGTTCAGGCTTGAAAACCCACACGTCACTGAGTTAAAGCAGTTCTGCATGGAAGAGTGGGCCAAAATTCCTCCACAGCGACGTGAGAGACTGATCAACAACTACAGGAAGCATTTGGTTGGAGTCATTGCAGCTAAAGGTGGCACAACCAGTTATTGAGTGTAAGGGGGCAATTACTTTTTCACATAGGGGAATTGGGTGTTGCATATCTTTGTTTATGAAATGAATTAAATAAATATGTAATTGTTGTGTTATTTGTTCACTTATGTTCCCTTTCTCTAATATTAGGTTTTAGTTGAAGATCTGATAACATTCAGTATCACAAATATGCAAAAGTAGAGAAAATTAGAAAGGGGGAAAATACTTTTTCATAGCACTGTACATTCTCCAGGCTCACCTCACCTGTGTGTCACGGCTGCTTGTCTGGCTACAGCAGAGCTTTAAATGAACCCACATAGGGCAAATGATACGGAGGGACGCTTTTTGGAACAAATCAGACATGACAAAGTGATTAAGAGTCGAAGTGGGCGAGTTTAGTCCGGTGTCAGAGATCAGCTGCTCACAAGGCACGGCAATCAGCACTTCTGTTCAAAGGAGATGTGTTATGGATTAAACATGGATGCTTTAAGGGCCCATGGTTAGAGCCAGCCTCCAGGGGAGGGAGAGAGAGAGGGGAAGGGGGGAGACGGGGGAGAGAGGGAGAGAGAGCCTGACTGCATTATTTATTTGTTTGTGTTTTCCCCCTCACTCTCCCTTTCAGGCCTAAACCTCACCCTGGGTGCTCTCCTCCATGGCATCGTGGCCATGTATTGCTGGGCTAGGGAGGCCAGAATAGTCCCAGCTCACCCCAGAAATAGATGACAAACACAGGGAGCCTGCCTGGCCCTGGGGTGGAAATGGAGGCCGAGGAGTGGGGTTAGGACACACTGTTCTGTATGACACAGTAACCAAGCACAGCAACCAAACACTTCCCGGCATTGTGGGCTCCCTCTCAAACACACTGCAAAGGGCAACAAGCGGAGGGAAGGCAGTGGCA
>NW_028156383.1:0-33676 GCF_964263955.1 Coregonus lavaretus
GTTTTAGAATAAGTGAATCATCAGTTGTTTCCAATAAGTGTATAAATTACAAACTGTATATGGACTAAACTAAGCAGTGATTTGTCAGAGAGATGAGCGTACAAAAACAATGAACCACCTCCCACCAACCCTCCCACCGACCCTCCCACCGACCCTCCCACCGACCCTCCCACCGACCCTCCCCCCGACCCTCCCCCCGACCCTCCCACCGACCCTCCCACCGACCCTCCCACCGACCCTCCCACCAACCCTCCCACCAACCCTCCCACCAATCCTCCCACCAACCCTCCCACCAACCCCAGCTCTAAACAAAGGCTTGATCTCTGACATGAAATAAAAGACAGCTCTGCTGCAATTAATACTTCATGTAAGGCTCAGATAGAGCGGGGAATGAGCTAGATCTATTAATACTTCATGTCAGGCTCAGGGAATCATCTACATCTATATCTACATCTACATCTATATCTATATCTATATCTACCATCTATCATCTACATCTATATCTACAGCTATATCTATCATCTATATCTACATCTACATCTAATTGCAAAAATCTCTGAAGCTGGAGACTCTTATCTCCCTCACTAACTTTAAGAATCAGTTGTCAGAGCAGCTTACCGATCACTGCACCTGTACACAGCCCATCTGTAATTAGCCCACCCAACTACCTCATCCCCATATTGTTATTTATTTTGCTCATTTGCACCCCAGTATCTCTATTTGCACATAATCTCTTGCACATCTATCATTCCAGTGTTAATACTAATTGTAATTATTTTGCACTATGGCCTATTTATTGCCTTACCTCCATAACTTGCTACATTTTAACATACTGTATATATATTTTCTGTTGTATTTTTGACTTTATGTTTTGTTTTACCCCATATGTAACTCTGTGTTGTTGTTTTTATCGCACTGCTTTGCTTTATCTTGGCCAGGTCGCAGTTCTAAATGAGAACTTGTTCTCAACTGGCTTATCTGGTTAAATAAAGCTGAAATAAAATAAAAAATAAAATAAAAAATATATTAATACTTCATGTCATGCTCCAATACAGCAGGGAATCATCTACATCTATTAATACCTCATATCAGTGTCACGTTCGTTGTGTAAATGATCGGACCAAGGTGCAGCGTGGTATGCGTACATGTTTAATTTATTAAATAAACACTTGACAAAATAACAAAAGCAACTGTACGTGAAGTTCTAAAGGCTAACAGCAACAAGCCTAAACAGAAACAAGATCCCACAACATAGGTAGGCATAATGGCTGTCTAAGTATGATCTCCAATCAGAGACAACGATCGACAGCTGCCTCTGATTGGGAATCACATCCGGCCAACATAGAAATAGATAAACTAGATTATCTAGCATTCACACCCTGACCAAACTAACTAGAGAAATAACAGGGCTCTCAATTTCATTGCGTGACAGTTCGTTGTGTAAAGGATCGGACCAAGGTGCAGCGTGGTATGCGTACATGTTTAATGTATTAAATAAACACTTGACAAAATAACAAAAGCAACTGTACGTGAAGTTCTAAAGGCTTGGGTGGCGTGCCCGAGCTTTGAGATAGGACAGCGCCTATCCCTACCTCGGATGCATCCACCTCCACTACGAACGGTAATGATGGATCGGGATGGACGAGTACTGGGGCTGAGGTGAACAGAGCCCTCAGGTTACTGAAAGACCTGTCAGCCTCAGCAGACCAGCGGAGCCGGCACGGCCCACCCTTCAACAGAGAGGTGATGGGAGCTGCAACCTTGCCAAAGCCCCAGATAAACCTCCGATAGTAGTTGGCAAATCAAAGGAAGCGCTGCACCTCCTTTACCGTGGTTGGAGTTGGCCAATTACGCACAGCTGAAATGCGATCTCCCTCCATCTACACACCTGAGGTGGTAATGCGGTATCCAAGGAAGGAGACAGACTGCTGGAAAAACAGACACTTTTCTGCCTTGGCATAAAGATATTGTTCCAACAGTCGGGCCAGCACATTGTGAACCAGGGACACATGCTCGACGCGCATATCGGAATACACCAGAATGTCATCGATGTAGATCACTACACCGCGACCAAGCATGTCCCGAAACACCTCGTTCACAAAGGACTGGAAGACGGATGGAGCATTCATCAAACCATAAGGCATCACCAGGTATTCATAATGCCCCTTGGTTGTGCTGAATGCTGTCTTCCACTCATCCCCCTCTCGGACACGCACCAGGTTGTACGCACTCCGGAGATCTAATTTTGTGAAGAAGCGCGCCCCATGCATTGACTCGATTACAGATGGAATGAAGGGTAGAGGATAACTATAACGTATTGTCCCCTTGTTCAGTGCTCGGTAATCAATGCAAGGGCGCAGACCTAAAAAGAAACTTGAAGAGGCGGGCGAAGTGAAGGGACGTATGAACCCATGGCGCAGGGACTCGGAGACGTATGTCTCCATCGCCTCCGTTTCAGCCTGTGACAGGGGATATACATGACTCCTGGGAGGCACAGCGTCTACCCTGAGGCTTATCGCGCAATCCCCTGCCCAATGAGGTGGTAATTTGGTTGCCTGCGTTTTGGAAAATGTGTGCGCCAAATCTAGGTATTCGGGGGGAATGCGCACGGGGGAGGTAGTGTCTGGACTTTCCACCATGGTTGCACCAATGGAAACAGCTAGACACCTACCCTGACACTCTCGCGACCACCCCGTTAGAACCCTCTGTGGCCATGAAAAGGTTGGGTTTTGTAGTGCTAACCAGGGAAGACCCAACACAACAGGAAAATCAGGAGACTCAATAATAAAAAAGGTGACTTGCTCTCTATGGGTCTCGTGCGTAACCATCGTGACTGGTGCTGTAACTTCCCAATGAACCCGAACCCTAATGGTCGACTGTCAGTGCTTTGATGGGCAGTGGAATGGATTGGGGAACCAAAGTAATACCTAGACCAGGGGTGTCAAACTCATTTTAGCTCAGGGGCCACATGGAGGAAAATCTATTCCCAAGTGGGCCGGACCGGAAAAATAATGGTATATATAACTTAAAAACAACAACTTCAGATTGTTTTCTTTGTTTTAATATGATCAACATACAACATAAAGCTGGAGCCTGAGGACATTGTGTCCAAAATAGTACAAGCACAACATCACTATTAATCATAAAACACCTCAAGTTTATTTGAAAGTTCTGAGGACAAAGAACACACAAACACACAATGCCTCAGTGATTAACAGAACTGTTTCACAGATCACAGAACTATATCAGGGTGTCATTTCTCAGGCAGAAATGTAGATACAAATAATGAAATCCTGTTCCCCAAACAAGTGCAAGAACCACAGAGTCAAGAATAGGTTAAATATACAAATAAAATCAATTAAAAACAATAGCACATCAACATAAAAACATAAACATAAATCTGAAAGCGTTGCTCAAACTCCCGTAACAGTCCCGTTATTTTATCTTTGAACCGCTTCATGTCTGCCACATGTTGGGTCGCGCACACATTTTTCAGACAGGGGAAGTGAGCTGCATCACCACCGGCAAGTTGCGTCTCCCACAATGACAGCTTCAATTTGAAAGAACGTATGCTGTCATAATACTGCGTGACAACTTTGTTGCGCCCTTGCAGCTGTTTGTTCAAGTTATTCAGGTGCTCTGTAACATCCACCATAAATGCAAGGTCCTGCATCCATTCTGCGGAATGAAATTCTAACACTGGTTTGCCCTTTTCTTCCATGAACTGTTCAATTTCTTCTCGTAAATCAAAGAAATGCCTCAGCACAGCAGCTCGGCTTAACCATCTTACCTCAGTGTGGCATGGCAGGCCATAGATGTGGTCTTTCTCTCTGAGAAGGCTGTCAAACTGACGGTGATTCAGGCTTCTGGATCGGATGAAATTAACAGTTTGGATGACCACCTTCATGACGTTATCCATCTTTAATGACTTGCAACACAAAGCCTCCTGGTGCAAAATACAGTAAAAAGTCAAAAAATCACATCCTCCATTTGCAGATTGCACTTTCTCTCTGAACTTTGTCACAACGCCTGCTTTTTTCCGGATCATTGAGGGCGCACCATCTGTAGCCAGGCTGACAGCGCGGGACCAGTCCACTCCGACCCTGTCCAGCGCGCCGACGAGTGCGGTAAAAATATCAGCTGCTGTCGTTGTATCTGTCATCGGCACCAACTCCACGAACTCCTCGGTGACGGTCAATGTGTCATCAACTCCGCGGATGAAAATGGCCAGTTGTGCAACATCTGTAATTTCCGTGCTTTCATCAATTGCAACCGAAAACGCAATAAATGACTTTACTTTTTGCTTCAACTGGCTGTCCAAATCCACTGAAAGATCGGAAATCCTGTCTTCAACCGTGTTTCTTGTCAGGCTGATATTTGCAAAAGCCTGCCGCTTTTCAGGGCACACAATCTCCGCTGCCTTCATCATGCATGTTTTTACAAATTCACCCTCACTAAATGGTTTTGAAGCCACTGCGATTTCATTAGCAATGAGGTAGCTAGCTTTCACTGCAGCGTCACTGATGTCTCGGCTGTGAGTAAACACAGACTGCTGTTTCTTCAGGCCCGCCAATAGTTCATTCACCTTCTCTCATCTCCGCTGTCCTTGAAAGTTGTCATATTTGTCGGCATGAAGACTCACATAGTGGCGACGAAGGTTATATTCTTTCAGCACTGCAACATGCTCTGAACACACCAAACATACAGCTTTCCCATTCAATTCCGTGAATAAATAGGATGACCATTTTTCTTGGAACACTCTGCACTCTGCGTCCACTTTTCTCTTTTTTGACAGAGACATATTGGGGCAATGAGGGTGCCAAAGCACATAATGTTAAAAGTAGAAGCCGTAATAAATATCGCGGGCAAAACAAAGTAGCTCATTGGCTGCACGTGCTTGACCTACTTGCTCTGCCCCGGTATAAACAATTTGCTTGCTTAACACAATTGCTATTGCGCCATCCAGTGGACGCAATTGGAACAGCGCATTTTTATACTTTACACATTTTTTATTTTTTTTATTTTTATTTTTATTTATTTTTCAAAATCATCTCGCGGGCCGGATTAAACCCGTTTGCGGGCCTGATCCGGCCCACGGGCCGTACGTTTGACACCCCTGACCTAGACTATGAGCTAACGACCTGTCCATAAAGTTCCCAGCTGTGTCTGAATCGACCAGCGCCTTACACTGCGATACTACTGTGTAATCAGGGAAGGTGACGTGGATGGTGCAGTGAGCAGCAGAGGGCTCTGACCGAGTGTGGGTTTGTGCTACCTGGGGTGACGCGAGAGTGCCCTGCACCCTGCCTGCCGCCTCCAGACCCAGAAGAACCCTGACGACAGCGTGCAGCAGAATGTCCTCTCCTGCCACAACAGTGACACTGGAGCTGTCGTCCTCCGTTCACCCGGATCGCTGCACCACCCAGCTCCATCGGAACTGAATCTAGGTTGAGGGCGGGTGAAACGGGCAGGCCCCTTCCAGGACGTCCTCTGCAGCCAGCAGGTTGTCCAACCGGATGGCCATGTCCATCAGCTGGTTGAAAGTCAATATGGTATCCCGGCAGGCTAGCTCCCTTCGGAAGTCATCTCGCAGGCTGCACCGGAAGCTGTCGATGAGGGCCCGCTCGTTCCACCCGGACCCAGCCGCTAGAGTACGAAACCCAGGGCAAAGTCTTGCGCTGTCCTTGTCCCCTGCCTCGGGCCGCTCGCCCGTCTCTCTACCTTCGGGAGGGTGATCGAAGACTACCCGGAGCGAACTCTCCGTAGTTGTCCCACGCAGCTCCTCCTTCACTCCAGACCACGTTGGCCCACTCCAGGGTTTTCCCCGAGAGGCAGGAGACGAGGGCGGACACCTTCTCCCGCTCCGATGAGCCGGGCTGATGGTTGAAAAGTAGAGGTCCAGTTGCAGGAGGAATCACTGGCAGTGGGCAGCTGTCCCGTCATAATCTCTCAGTCAGGATAGATGAATCCCTCTGGGTGCTGGGGTGTGGGTGGCTGGATCCGGTCGCTCAGCTGGTCCTGAAGGGTCGAGTCCTCTCCTCTCCAGGCGTTGGAGGACCTGGAGAACCCAATCCATCGCTTCTCCCAAAATGGCTAGCATCGTAGAATGCGCCCGGACCCGCACCACGACTCCAGGCACGTGCTCTTCTCCTGCTTACTCCATGTCTTGGTGTGTGATTCTGTGGTGAGTGATTTTGAAGGAGTCAGGCGCAGAAGGGTAAATCACAGAATAAAAGGGTTTATTCTGAAAACACAGCAATACGTAGCAATGCGTCAAACACTCCAGTGCGTAACTCACTGGGAAACAACAAGGCACACGGGTGAAATATCCCGGCGATACAAAATATACAGTGGGGAAAAAAAGTATTTAATCAGCCACCAATTGTGCAAGTTCTCCCACTTAAAAAGATGAGAGAGGCTTGTAATTTTCATCATAGGTACACGTCAACTATGACAGACAAAATGAGAAAAAAAATCCAGAAAATCACATTATAGCATTTTTAATGAATTTATTTGCAAATTATGGTGGAAAATAAGTATTTGGTCAATAACAAAAGTTTCTCAATACTTTGTTATATACCCTTTGTTGGCAATGACACAGGTCAAAAGTTTTCTGTACGTCTTCACAAGGTTTTTACACTCTGTTGCTGGTATTTTGGCCCATTCCTCCATGCAGATCTCCTCTAGAGCAGTGATGTTTTGGGGCTGTCGCTGGGCAACACGGACTTTCAACTCCCTCCAAAGATTTTCTATGGGGTTGAGATCTGGAGACTGGCTAGGCCACTCCAGGACCTTGAAATGCTTCTTACGAAGCCACTCCTTCGTTGCCCTGGCGGTGTGTTTGGGATCATTGTCATGCTGAAAGACCCAGCCACGTTTCATCTTCATTGCCCTTGCTGATGGAAAGGTTTTCACTCAAAATCTCACGATACATGTGCCCCATTCATTCTTTCCTTTACACGGATCAGTCGTCCTGGTCCCTTTGCAGAAAAACAGCCCCAAAGCATGATGTTTCCACCCCCATGCTTCACAGTAGGTATTGTGTTCTTTGGATGCAACTCAGCATTCTTTGTCCTCCAAACACGACGAGTTGAGTTTTTACCAAAAAGTTATATTTTGGTTTCATCTGACCATATGATATTCTCCCAATCCTCTTCTGGATCATCCAAATGCACTCTAGCAATCTTCAGACGGGCATGGATATGTACTGTCTTAAGCAGGGGGACACGTCTGGCACTGCAGGATTTGAGTCATTGGTGGCGTAGTGTGTTACTGATGGTAGTCTTTGTTACTTTGGTCCCAGCTCTCTGCAGGTCATTCAATAGGTCCCCCCGTGTGGTTCTGGGATTTTTGCTCACCGTTCTTGTGATCATTTTGACCCCACGGGGTGAGATCTTACGTGGAGCCCCAGATCGAGGGAGATTTTCAGTGGTCTTGTATGTCTTCCATTTCCTAATAATTGCTCCCACAGTTGATTTCTTCAAACCAAGCTGCTTACCTATTGCAGATTCAGTCTTCCCAGCCTGGTGCAAGTCTACAATTTTGTTTCTGGTGTCCTTTGACAGCTCTTTGGTCTTGGCCATAGTGGAGTTTGGAGTGTGACTGTTTGAGGTTGTGGACAGGTGTCTTTTATACTGATAACAAGTTCAAACAGGTGCCATTAATACAGGTAACGAGTGGAGGACAGAGGAGCCTCTTAAAGAAGAAGTTACAGGTCTGTGAGAGACAGAAATCTTGCTTGTTTGTAGGTGACCAAATACTTATTTTCCACCATAATTTGCAAATAAATTCATTAAAAATCCTACAATGTGATTTTCTGGAGAAAAAAATGCTCAATTTGTCTGTCATAGTTGATGTGTACCATCTTTTTAAGTGGGAGAACTTGCACAATTGGTGGCTGACTAAATACTTTTTTCCCCCACTGTAAGGAGCTCCACCGAGCTTCACTATCCTCACAATAAACAATCACACACAAAGACAAGGGGGCAGAGGGAACACTTATACAGGTACTGATGAGGGGATATGAACCAGGTGTGTGTAATAAACAAGACAAAACAAATGGAATGATGAGATGAGGAGCGGCAGTGGCTAGAAGGCCAGTGATGACGAACGCCGAAGCCTGCCCGAACAAGGAGAGGAGGCAGCTTTGGAGGAAGTTGTGACAATTATTCAAGTGTAGGGTCATCTATTACATGAATCATTTTATTCTGGTTGAAATGACACATCACTGACTTAGCTTTTATGTGGCAAAACAATATCAACTCATATCATAATCATGGATATCAACTGTCACTAGAGATCAACATTCTGCATTGCATCACTTCTTCTGGGTGGATTGGACTGATTACCGTAACTGTCACATATTCATTTATATATAGCAGTCACATGAATGAGAAACAGTAGTACTGTTTTCTGCTGAGTAGAGAAGCGTTTTGAACATCCAGACATTTATCAAAGTAAATATCTGGATTACAACGAGCTTCCTTCTTAAAGGGAAGGCATTATGCATTCATGTGGAGAGCAACATGTCATCAATCACAAGGAGAGACAAGGGAACTGTAATGCAACACTGTGAATGGCAACAAGACTCATTTAACATCCAACTGAGTTTGTGTTACGTTATTACTCAACTGTTCAGTTAGAAAGCAACTCTCTTCCCTAACCCCGTTTTTTCTTCCACTGTTCTTTTCCTCTCTATAACACGGATGTTTGATCATAATTTGTTGAGTGCAGAATGGAATGTCTCCTCTACTTGTCTTCTCAGTGGTCAGGGCAGATTAAAATGGTGCCAGCCACACTACCCAGACACTACCCCACTACCCTACCCTACACACCCACCAGTCAGCCTCCACCAGCATAACATTAGCATATATATGAGATTTGAGACATTTTGTAATATTCTCCAGCAGGACTCATCTGTCAACCTGCTGATGAATTATAAAATGCTTGTTTGGGGAGAAAACTCAGTCTGTCCCACCCTCCATCCCTCCAATCCTCCATCCCTCCCTCCATCCCTCCAATCCTCCATCCCTCCCTCCATCCCTCCCTCCATCCCTCCAATCCTCCATCCCTCCCTCCCTCCATCCCTCCCTAAACCTTACTGGAGTAACCTTTACTTGCTTGCGTTAGATGGGAAAAAATCTATGTTGGGGCATTTACATAAAATTAGTTGTATTAATATTACCTATGTCAATAGTCCATGTGTGTGACCTGGTTATATGTGTCATCTTTCATTTAGAGAAGTGTCCGAAAGTTACAGGGCAACTGATTGGATTATATTACCTACAGCTGTACCTTCCAATCTAGAGGGTACCAGGCTCGGAGCACCATGTCTTCATATTACCTACAGCTGTACCTTCTAATCTAGAGGGGACCTGGCTGGAAGCACCATGTCTTCATATTACCTACAGCTGTACCTTCTAATCTAGAGGGGACCTGGCTGGAAGCACCATGTCTTCATATTACCTACAGCTGTACCTTCTAATCTAGAGGGTAACTGGCTGGAAGCACCATGTCTTCATATTTCCTACAGCTGTACCTTCTAATCTAGAGGGGACCTGGCTGGAAGCACCATGTCTTCATATTACCTACAGCTGTACCTTCTAATCTAGAGGGGACCTGGCTGGAAGCACCATGTCTTCATATTACCTACAGCTGTACCTTCTAATCTAGAGTGTACCAGGCTGGAAGCACCATGTCTTCATATTACCTACAGCTGTACCTTCTAATCTATAGGGGACCTGGCTGGAAGCACCATGTCTTCATATTACCTACAGCTGTACCTTCTAATCTAGAGGGTACCAGGCTGGAAGCACCATGTCTTTATATTACCTACAGCTGTACCTTCTAATCTAGAGGGTACCTGGCTGGAAGCACCATGCCTTCATATTACCTACAGCTGTTCCTTCTAATCTAGAGGGGACCTGGCTGGAAGCACCATGTCTTCATATTACCTACAGCTCTACCTTCTAATCTAGAGGGGATTAGATCTAACCCTACTCTACCACCATCTAACCCTACTCTACTACCATCTAACCCTAACCCTAACCCTACTCTACAGCAGGGCTCCATGTCCCCTAACCCTACTCTACCACCATCTAACCTTAACCCTACTCTACTACCATCTAAACCTAACCCTAACCCTACTCTACCACCATCTAACCCTACTCTACTACCATCTAACCCTAACCCTAACCCTACTCTACAGCAGGGCTCCATGTCCCCTAACCCTACTCTACCACCATCTAACCTTAACCCTACTCTACTAAAATCTAACCCTAACCCTAACCCTACTCTACCACCATCTAACCCTAACCCTACTCTACTACCATCTAACCCTACTCTACTACCATCTAACCCTAACCCTACTCTACTACCATCTAACCCTAACCCTACTCTACTACCATCTAACCCTAACCCTACTCTACCACCATCTAACCCTAACCCTAACCCTAACCCTAACCCTACTCTACCACCATCTAACCCTAACCATACTCTACTACCATCTAACCCTAACCCTACTCTACTACCATCTAACCCTAACCCTACTCTACAGCAGGGCTCCATGTCCCCTAACCCTATCCCTACTCTACTACCATCTAACCCTAACCCTACTCTACAGCAGGGCTCCATGTCCTCTAACCCTAACCCTACTCTACTACCATCTAACCCTAACCCTAACCCTACTCTACTACCATCTAATCCTAACCCTACTCTACTACGATCTAACCCTAACCCTACTCTACTAACATCTAACCCTAACCCTACTCTACTACCATCTAACCCTAACCCTACTCTACCACCATCAAACCCTAACCCTACTCTACTACCATCTAACCCTAACCCTACTCTACAGCAGGGCTCCATGTCCTCTAACCCTAACCCTACTCTTCTACCATCTAACCCTAACCCTACTCTACAGCAGGGCTCCATGTCCCCTAACCCTAACCCTACTCTACTACCATCTAATCCTAACCCTACTCTACTACGATCTAACCCTAACCCTAACCCTACTCTACCACCATCTAACCCTAACCCTAACCCTACTCTACTACCATCTAACCCTAACCCTAACCCTACTCTACTACCATCTAACCCTAACCCTACTCTACTACCATCTAATCCTAACCCTAACCCTACTCTACCACCATCTAACCCTACTCTACTACCATCTAACCCTAACCCTAACCCTACTCTACAGCAGGGCTCCATGTCCCCTAACCCTACTCTACCACCATCTAACCTTAACCCTACTCTACTACCATCTAACCCTAACCCTAACCCTACTCTACCACCATCTAACCCTACTCTACTACCATCTAACCCTAACCCTAACCCTAACCCTACTCTACAGCAGGGCTCCATGTCCCCTAACCCTACTCTACCACCATCTAACCTTAACCCTACTCTACTACCATCTAACCCTAACCCTAACCCTACTCTACCACCATCTAACCCTAACCCTACTCTACTACCATCTAACCCTACTCTACTACCATCTAACCCTAACCCTACTCTACTACCATCTAACCCTAACCCTACTCTACCACCATCTAACCCTAACCCTACTCTACCACCATCTAACCCTAACCCTAACCCTAACCCTACTCTACCACCATCTAACCCTAACCATACTCTACTACCATCTAACCCTAACCCTACTCTACTACCATCTAACCCTAACCCTACTCTACAGCAGGGCTCAATGTCCCCTAACCCTAACCCTACTCTACTACCATCTAACCCTAACCCTACTCTACAGCAGGGCTCCATGTCCTCTAACCCTAACCCTACTCTACTACCATCTAACCCTAACCCTAACCCTACTCTACTACCATCTAATCCTAACCCTACTCTACTACGATCTAACCCTAACCCTACTCTACTAACATCTAACCCTAACCCTACTCTACTACCATCTAACCCTAACCCTACTCTACTACCATCTAACCCTAACCCTACTCTACAGCAGGGCTCCATGTCCTCTAACCCTAACCCTACTCTTCTACCATCTAAACCTAACCCTACTCTACAGCAGGGCTCCATGTCCCCTAACCCTAACCCTACTCTACTACCATCTAATCCTAACCCTACTCTACTACGATCTAACCCTAACCCTAACCCTACTCTACCACCATCTAACCCTAACCCTAACCCTACTCTACTACCATCTAACCCTAACCCTAACCCTACTCTACTACCATCTAACCCTAACCCTACTCTACTACCATCTAATCCTAACCCTACTCTACTACGTCTAACCCTAACCCTACTCTACTAACATCTAACCCTAACCCTAACCCTAACCATACTCTACTACCATCTAACCCTAACCCTACTCTACAGCAGGGCTCCATGTCCTCTAACACTAACCCTAACCCTACTCTACTACCATCTAACCCTAACCCTAACCCTACTCTACTACCATCTAACCCTAACCCTACTCTACTACCATCTAACCCTAACCCTAACCCTACTCTACTACCATCTAACCCTAACCCTACTCTACTACCATCTAACCCTAACCCTACTCTACCACCATCTAACCCTAACCCTACTCTACCACCATCTAACCCTAACCCTACTCTACCACCATCTAACCCTAACCCTACTCTACTACCATCTAACCCTAACCCTAACCCTAACCCTAACCCTACTCTACCACCATCTAACCCTAACCCTACTCTACTACCATCTAACCCTAACCCTAACCCTAACCCTAACCCTACTCTACCACCATCTAACCCTAACCCTACTCTACTACCATCTAACCCTAACCCTACTCTACTACCATCTAACCCTAACCCTAAGCCTACTCTACTATCATCTAACCCTAACCCTACTCTACCACCATCTAACCCTACTCTACTACCATCTAACCCTAACCCTACTCTACCACCATCTAACCCTAACCCTAACCCTACTCCACAGCAGGGCTCCATGTCCCCTAACCCTACTCTACCACCATCTAACCTTAACCCTACTCTACTACCATCTAACCCTAACCCTAACCCTACTCTACCACCATCTAACCCTAACCCTACTCTACTACCATCTAACCCTAACCCTACTCTACTACCATCTAACCCTAACCCTACTCTACAGCAGGGCTCCATGTCCCCTTACCCTAACCCTACTCTACTACCATCTAACCCTAACCCTACTCTACAGTAGGGCTCCATGTCCTCTAACCCTAACCCTAACCCTACTCTACCACCATCTAACCCTAACCCTACTCTACCACCATCTAACCCTACTCTACTACCATCTAACCCTAACCCTAACCCTACTCTACAGCAGGGCTCCATGTCCCCTAACCCTACTCTACCACCATCTAACCTTAACCCTACTCTACTACCATCTAACCCTAACCCTAACCCTAACCCTACTCTACCACCATCTAACCCTAACCCTACTCTACTACCATCTAACCCTACTCTACTACCATCTAACCCTAACCCTACTCTACTACCATCTAACCCTAACCCTACTCTACCACCATCTAACCCTAACCCTACTCTACCACCATCTAACCCTAACCCTAACCCTAACCCTAACCCTACTCTACCACCATCTAACCCTAACCATACTCTACTACCATCTAACCCTAACCCTACTCTACTACCATCTAACCCTAACCCTACTCTACAGCAGGGCTCCATGTCCCCTAACCCTAACCCTACTCTACTACCATCTAACCCTAACCCTACTCTACAGCAGGGCTCCATGTCCTCTAACCCTAACCCTACTCTACTACCATCTAACCCTAACCCTAACCCTACTCTACTACCATCTAATCCTAACCCTACTCTACTACGATCTAACCCTAACCCTACTCTACTAACATCTAACCCTAACCCTACTCTACTACCATCTAACCCTAACCCTACTCTACCACCATTCAACCCTAACCCTACTCTACTACCATCTAACCCTAACCCTACTCTACAGCAGGGCTCCATGTCCTCTAACCCTAACCCTACTCTTCTACCATCTAACCCTAACCCTACTCTACAGCAGGGCTCCATGTCCCCTAACCCTAACCCTACTCTACTACCATCTAATCCCAACCCTACTCTACTACGATCTAACCCTAACCCTAACCCTACTCTACCACCATCTAACCCTAACCCTAACCCTACTCTACTACCATCTAACCCTAACCCTAACCCTACTCTACTACCATCTAACCCTAACCCTACTCTACTACCATCTAATCCTAACCCTACTCTACTACGATCTAACCCTAACCCTACTCTACTAACATCTAACCCTAACCCTAACCCTAACCATACTCTACTACCATCTAACCCTAACCCTACTCTACAGCAGGGCTCCATGTCCTCTAACACTAACCCTAACCCTACTCTACTACCATCTAACCCTAACCCTAACCCTACTCTACTACCATCTAACCCTAACCCTACTCTACTACCATCTAACCCTAACCCTAACCCTACTCTACTACCATCTAACCCTAACCCTACTCTACTACCATCTAACCCTAACCCTACTCTACCACCATCTAACCCTAACCCTACTCTACCACCATCTAACCCTAACCCTACTCTACCACCATCTAACCCTAACCCTACTCTACTACCATCTAACCCTAACCCTACTCTACTACCATCTAACCCTAACCCTAACCCTACTCTACTACCATCTAACCCTAACCCTACTCTACCACCATCTAACCCTACTCTACTACCATCTAACCCTAACCCTACTCTACCACCATCTAACCCTAACCCTAACCCTACTCCACAGCAGGGCTCCATGTCCCCTAACCCTACTCTACCACCATCTAACCTTAACCCTACTCTACTACCATCTAACCCTAACCCTAACCCTACTCTACCACCATCTAACCCTAACCCTACTATACTACCACCTAACCCTAACCCTACTCTACTACCATCTAACCCTAACCCTACTCTACAGTAGGGCTCCATGTCCTCTAACCCTAACCCTAACCCTACTCTACCACCATCTAACCCTAACCCTACTCTACCACCATCTAACCCTACTCTACTACCATCTAACCCTAACCCTAACCCTACTCTACAGCAGGGCTCCATGTCCCCTAACCCTACTCTACCACCATCTAACCTTAACCCTACTCTACTACCATCTAACCCTAACCCTAACCCTACTCTACCACCATCTAACCCTAACCCTACTCTACTACCATCTAACCCTACTCTACTACCATCTAACCCTAACCCTACTCTACTACCATCTAACCCTAACCCTACTCTACCACCATCTAACCCTAACCCTACTCTACTACCATCTAACCCTAACCCTACTCTACAGCAGGGCTCCATGTCCTCTAACCCTAACCCTACTCTTCTACCATCTAACCCTAACCCTACTCTACAGCAGGGCTCCATGTCCCCTAACCCTAACCCTACTCTACTACCATCTAATCCCAACCCTACTCTACTACGATCTAACCCTAACCCTAACCCTACTCTACCACCATCTAACCCTAACCCTAACCCTACTCTACTACCATCTAACCCTAACCCTAACCCTACTCTACTACCATCTAACCCTAACCCTACTCTACTACCATCTAATCCTAACCCTACTCTACTACGATCTAACCCTAACCCTACTCTACTAACATCTAACCCTAACCCTAACCCTAACCATACTCTACTACCATCTAACCCTAACCCTACTCTACAGCAGGGCTCCATGTCCTCTAACACTAACCCTAACCCTACTCTACTACCATCTAACCCTAACCCTAACCCTACTCTACTACCTTCTAACCCTAACCCTACTCTACTACCATCTAACCCTAACCCTAACCCTACTCTACTACCATCTAACCCTAACCCTACTCTACTACCATCTAACCCTAACCCTACTCTACCACCATCTAACCCTAACCCTACTCTACCACCATCTAACCCTAACCCTACTCTACCACCATCTAACCCTAACCCTACTCTACTACCATCTAACCCTAACCCTAACCCTAACCCTAACCCTACTCTACCACCATCTAACCCTAACCCTACTCTACTACCATCTAACCCTAACCCTAACCCTAACCCTAACCCTACTCTACCACCATCTAACCCTAACCCTACTCTACTACATTCTAACCTTAACCCTACTCTACTACCATCTAACCCTAACCCTAACCATACTCTACTACCATCTAACCCTAACCCTACTCTACCACCATCTAACCCTACTCTACTACCATCTAACCCTAACCCTACTCTACCACCATCTAACCCTAACCCTAACCCTACTCCACAGCAGGGCTCCATGTCCCCTAACCCTACTCTACCACCATCTAACCTTAACCCTACTCTACTACCATCTAACCCTAACCCTAACCCTACTCTACCACCATCTAACCCTAACCCTACTCTACTACCATCTAACCCTAACCCTACTCTACTACCATCTAACCCTAACCCT
This sequence comes from Coregonus lavaretus, assembly GCF_964263955.1. Taxonomy (NCBI): domain Eukaryota; kingdom Metazoa; phylum Chordata; class Actinopteri; order Salmoniformes; family Salmonidae; genus Coregonus; species Coregonus lavaretus. The sequence goes on from NW_028156383.1 coordinate 16,447, forward strand.
ACTCTACAGCAGGGCTCCATGTCCCCTTACCCTAACCCTACTCTACTACCATCTAACCCTACTCTACAGTAGGGCTCCATGTCCTCTAACCCTAACCCTAACCCTACTCTACCACCATCTAACCCTAACCCTACTCTACTAACATCTAACCCTAACCCTAACCCTAACCCTACTCTACTACCATCTAACCCTAACCCTACTCTACAGCAGGGCTCCATGTCCTCTAACCCTAACCCTAACCATACTCTACTACCATCTAACCCTAACCCTACTCTACTACCATCTAATCCTAACCCTACTCTACTACGATCTAACCCTAACCCTACTCTACTAACATCTAACCCTAACCCTAACCCTAACCATACTCTACTACCATCTAACCCTAACCCTACTCTACAGCAGGGCTCCATGTCCTCTAACCCTAACCCTACTCTTCTACCATCTAACCCTAACCCTAACCCTACTCTACTACCATCTAATCATAACCCTACTCTACAGCAGGGCTCCATGATATTTAGGTGCTTTTTCATATTATAGAACTTTTTGCACATTTGCTGAACTTTACTTGGTTGGCAGTTTAATGTAGTTGCAGTTGAATAAACAGCAACATACAATTTGATTAAAACTCCTTTGTTTTCTCAATGTTATGTGCATGTCTTCATGGATTGTCTGGTCCCAGTATACTGTAAAGTGTTTATAAAGGTATGTGGTGTGGTATTACCTAATATCTAGTATTATTATTATTTATTTTTTTGTGAGGCATTACCATCTCCTCAGGGTTGACAGGGTGTCTTTATATTCTAACCCTCAGAGTGAATATAGAAACATCTTCTCAGGGTTGACAGGGAGTCTTTATATTCTAACCCTCAGAGTGAATATAGAAACATCTTCTCAGGGTTGACAGGGAGTCTTTATATTCTAACCCTCAGAGTGAATATAGAAACATCTTCTCAGGGTTGACAGGGGGTCTTTATATTCTAACCCTCAGAGTGAATATAGAAACATCTTCTCAGGGTTGACAGGGGGTCTTTATATTCTAACCCTCAGAGTGAATATAGAAACATCTTCTCAGGGTTGACAGGGGGTCTTTATATTCTAACCCTCAGAGTGAATATAGAAACATCTTCTCAGGGTTGACAGGGTGTCTTTATATTCTAACCCTCAGAGTGAATATAGAAACATTTTCTCAGGGTTGACAGGGGGTCTTTATATTCTAACCCTCAGAGTGAATATAGAAACATCTTCTCAGGGTTGACAGGGGGTCTTTATATTCTAACCCTCAGAGTGAATATAGAAACATCTTCTCAGGGTTTACAGGGAGTCTTTATATTCTAACCCTCAGAGTGAATATAGAAACATCTTCTCAGGGTTTACAGGGGGTCTTTATATTCTAACCCTCAGAGTGAATATAGAAACATCTTCTCAGGGTTGACAGGGGGTCTTTATATTCTAACCCTCAGAGTGAATATAGAAACATCTTCTCAGGGTTTACAGGGAGTCTTTATATTCTAACCCTCAGAGTGAATATAGAAACATCTTCTCAGGGTTGACAGGGAGTCTTTATATTCTAACCCTCAGAGTGAATATAGAAACATCTCCTCAGGGTTGACAGGGTGTCTTTATATTATAACAACAAAACACACCAGCCACTAATTAAATGAGTAAAAAGTGCAGTGGCCTGTGTCCTAAATTAATTGCTTTCTATTAGATTACACCAGTGTAGATATCCCCAGACTTATTATTAACTATGTTATACATTTTCCTACAATCAATTATCTTGAGCTTTATTATTGAAAGTAATCACTCTTCTCAAGAATGGTCCAAATATTCTGTCAAAGTGCATTATGCTTTGTTAATTAAACCGGCTAAAGTGCAGTGGTCTGTGTCCTATTGTGATCAAATCCATCATTTACAATATTTATATCAACTTGCTATTAATACAGGCTCGGCAGACTTTTCAATTCCTCCCATGTAATTCCACATGGTAATTTACGTTGCTAAAACAAAAGAGAAACGTTGTCTGGAAGAAGAATTGTCTGTTACTGTTAATGAAATGAACCAAAGAGCAGCAGGCTGTATCCTCCAAGAACAACTCTGACTAATACTAAAAAAATAGACAGTCTGGGCTGTGGAATACTATTATAACAGGTAATGAGTTGGGAATGGGGACTTCATCAGACCTGTCACAGGGAGAATGTCTTTTATTTTTTATTAAACGACTAAGTGCAGCAGTCTGTATCCTATCTCTATTGCATCTATTGGACTGGATTATTTTACATTTTGATTGAAATGATGTCACAGGCAGATAAAAGTGGCTGGGCTGTTGTAATGAAATCAGCCGGCGTTGTTTATTCTAGTGATCTACAGCAGCGATGTTCATGTCCCAACACCCAATGCATAAAAGATCCACTCACTACTGATTAGATCTGTTTATAATGGCAAAACAAGAGTGTTGCTGTCTGGAGATGGGCAGACGTAAAGATACTACATCAAGCAGTGGAGGAGAGAAGGAGAACGGGGGGGGGGGGAGGGGGGCATCTCTCTCTCTTTCTCTACCATCTGCTGAACTTTCCATGTGTGACCAAAACTTTCAATGAATACATTTCACATGGCATGGCTGGCAGATACACACAGGGTTTGACTGACAACATTTAAATAACAGTTAACAGGAAAAAGGCTGTCATGCTGGTCCCCAACAACCCACCCACTCTGGAAATGAAAACATATTTTGTTCATACAAACGTATCTGTAGAAAAAAAAAGAGACATTTACATTGATTCAGACAGAGACAAAACATTTCTATTGAATGGATTCATACACAGAGAAAACACTTCTATTGAATGGATTCATACACAGAGAAAACACTTATATTGAATGGATTCATACACAGAGAAAACACTTCTATTGAATGGATTCATACACAGAGAAAACACTTATATTGAATGGATTCATACACAGAGAAAACACTTATATTGAATGGATTCATACACAGAGAAAACACTTCTACACCACTAAAATTACACTTTCAACATATCTGTCCATGAATGTGATATGATATAAACTAGAATGTAAAAAAAAACTAGATGTATTTCAAATACTAATGTTAGATGTGATATGATATAAACTAGAATGTAAAGCAACTAGATATGTTTAAAATGACAATGCTAGATGTGATACTGTCACCCCCTGATCTGTTTCAGCTGTCTTTGTGATTGTCTCCACCCCCCTCCAGGTGTCGCCCATCTTCCCCATTATTCCCAGTGTATTTATACCTGTGTTCTCTGTTTGTTTGTTGCCAGTTTGTTTTGTTTGGAGTGGAGTCACTGGCTGGAGGGGGTGGAACATCCATTCATAGTGTGGACAGACCACAAGAACTTGGAATATCTCCGCACCGCCGAGCGTCTCAATTCCAGGCAAGCTAGGTGGGCCCTGCTATTCACCAGGTTCAACTACTCCCTCTCATACCAACCGGGATCCAAGAATGTCAAGACAGATGTGCTGTCACACCACTATAGCCCCAGAATCCGAGACCATTCTTCTCACCTCGTGCTTGGCGATGGCACTCAGTTGGGGAATAGGGAAGCAGGTCCTGGAGGAGCACTCAGTTGGGGAATAGGGAAGCAGGTCCGGGAGGAGCACTCAGTTGGGGAATAGGGAAGCAGGTCCGGGAGGAGCACTCAGTTGGGGAATAGGGAAGCAGGTCCTGGAGGAGCACTCAGTTGGGGAATAGGGAAGCAGGTCCGGGAGGAGCACTGAGTTGGGGAATAGGGAAGCAGGTCCGGGAGGAACACTGAGTTGGGGAATAGGGAAGCAGGTCCGGGAGGAGCACTGAGTTGGGGAATAGGGAAGCAGGTCCGGGAGGAGCACTGAGTAGGGGAATAGGGAAGCAGGTCCGGGAGGAGCACTGAGTTGGGGAATAGGGAAGCAGGTCCGGGAGGAGCACTGCGTTGGGGAATAGGGAAGCAGGTCCGGGAGGAGCACTGAGTTGGGGAATAGGGAAGCAGGTCCGGGAGGAGCACTGAGTTGGGGAATAGGGAAGCAGGTCCGGGAGGAGCACTGCGTTGGGGAATAGGGAAGCAGGTCCGGGAGGAGCACTGAGTTGGGGAATAGGGAAGCAGGTCCGGGAGGAGCACTGAGTTGGGGAATAGGGAAGCAGGTCCGGGAGGAGCACTGAGTTGGGGAATAGGGAAGCAGGTCCGGGAGGAGCACTGTGTTGGGGAATAGGGAAGCAGGTCCGGGAGGAGCAGCGTTCCCAGCCGAATCCAAGGATAAGACAGAATGACATCCAAAAAATCCAGAAAAACGCATGTCAAAAATGTTATAAATTGATTTGCATTTTAATGAGGGAAATAAGTATTTGACCCCTCTGCAAAACATGACTCAGTACTTGGTGGCAAAACCCTTGTTGGCAATCACAGAGATCAGACGTTTCTTGTAGTTGGCCACCAAGTTTGCACACATCTCAGGAGGGATTTTGTTCCACTCCTCTTTGCAGATCTTCTCCAAGTCATTAAGGTTTTGAGGCTGACGTTTGGCAACTCGAACCTTCAGCTCCCTCCACAGATTTTCTATGGGATTAAGGTCTGGAGACTGGCTAGGCCACTCCAGGACCTTAATGTGCTTCTTCTTGAGCCACTCCTGTGTTGCCTTGGCCGTGTGTTTTGGGTTATTGTCATGCTGGAATACCCATCCACAACCCATTTTCAATGCCCTGGCTGAGGGAAGGAGGTTCTCACCCAAGATTTGATGGTACATGGACCCGTCCATCGTCCCTTTGATGCGGTGAAGTTGTCCTGTCCCCTTAGCAGAAAAACACCCCCAAAGCATAATGTTTCCACCTCCATGTTTGACGGTGGGGATGGTGTTCTTGGGGTCATAGGCAGCATTCCTCCTCCTCCAAACACGGCGAGTTGAGTTGATGCCAAAGAGCTCCATTTTGGTCTCATCTGACCACAACACTTTCACCCAGTTCTCCTCTGAATCATTCAGATGTTCATTGGCAAACTTCAGACGGGCAAGTATTTGTGCTTTCTTGAGCAGGGGGACCTTGCGGGCGCTGCAGGATTTCAGTCCTTCATGGCGTAGTGTGTTACCAATTGTTTTCTTGGTGGCTGTGGTCCCAGCTGCCTTGAGATCATTGACAAGATCCTCCCGTGTAGTTCTGGGCTGATTCCTCACCGTTCTCATGATCATTGCAACTCCACGAGGTGAGATCTTGCATGGAGCCCCAGGCCGAGGGAGATTGACAGTTATTTTGTGTTTCTTCCATTTGCGAATAATCGCACCAACTGTTGTCACCTTCTCACCAAGCTGCTTGACGATGGTCTTGTAGCCCATTCCAGCCTTGTGTAGGTCTACAATCTTGTCCCTGACATCCTCGGAGAGCTCTTTGGTCTTGGCCATGGTGGAGAGTTTGGAATCTGATTGATTGATTGCTTCTGTGGACAGGTGTCTTTTATACAGGTAACAAGCTGAGATTAGGAGCACTCCCTTTAAGAGTGTGCTCCTAATCTCAGCTCGTTACCTGTCTAAAAGATACCTGGGAGCCAGAAATCTTTCTAATTGAGAGGGGGTCAAATACTTATTTCCCTCAATAAAATGCAAATCAATTTATAACATTTTTGACATGCGTTTTTCTGAATTGTTTTGTTGTTATTCTGTCTCTCACTGTTCAAATAAACCTACCATTAAAATTATAGACTGATCATTTCTTTGTCAGTGGGAAAACGTACAAAATCAGCAGGGGATCAAATACTTTTTTCCCTCACTGTAAACTAGAGTGTAAAACAACAGTATTTATATGATATGATATAAACTAGAATGTAAAACAGCTAGACAGATTTGTAATATTATTGTTATATGTGATATGGTATAAACTAGAATGTAAAACAACAGTATTTATTTCAAATACTAATGTTAGATGTGATATGATGTCAACTTGAATGTAAAACAACTAGATTCATTTAAAATACTAACGTGATATGCGATATTATATAAACTATTATGTACAACAATAAGACTGATTTCAAATACTACTGTTAGATGTGATATGATTTAAACTAGAATTTAAAACTACTAGATGTTTTTCAAATACTATTGTTAGACATGATATTATATAAACTAGTATGTAAAACTACTAGATTTATTTAACATACTGATATTAGATGTGATATAAACTAGAATGTAGAACTACTAGATGTAATTAAAATACTAATGATATATGTGATATGATATAAACTAGAATGTATTACAATTAAATGTATTTAAAACCCTAATGTTAGATGTGATATGATAACATCTATAATTTAAAACAACTAGATTTATTGAAAATACTAATATTAGATATGATATGATATAAACTAGATGGTAAAACATCTAGATATATTTCAAATACTAATATTAGATATGGTATGATACGAGGTAGAATGTAATACAACTATATGTATTTCAAATACTAATGTTAAATGTGATTTGATATATATTAGAATGTAAAACAACTAGATGTATTTAAAATACAAATGTTAGATGTGATATAAACTAGAATATAAAACGACTAGATGTATTTAAAATTGTAATTATAGATGTGATACTATATTAATTAGAATGTAAAACAACTATATATATTTCAAATACCAATGATTGATGTGATATGATATAAACTAGAATGTAAAACAACTATATTTATTTAAAATACTAATGTTAGATGTGACATAATCTAGAATGTGAAACAACTAGACTGATTTCAAATACTACTGTTAGATGTGATATGATATAAACTAGAATGTAAAACAACTAGATTTATTTAAAATACTAATATTAGATGTGGTATGATATAAACTACTATGTAAAACAACTAGATTTGTTTCAAATTCTAATGTTAGATGTGATATTACATAAATTAGATAGATGTGAATTGAACTAGAATAAAAACTACTAGATGTATTTAAAATAGTAATTATAGATGTGATACGATATGAATTAGAATGTAAAACAGCTAGATATATTTCAAATAGTACTGATAGATGTGCTATGATATAAAATAGAATGTAAAACAATTAAATTAATTTAAAATACTCATGTTAGACGTGATATGCTATAAGATAGAATATAAAACAACTACATGTATTTCAATTAAATGTTAGATGTGATAAGACATAAACTAGAATGTAATAAAATTAAATTCATTTTAAATACTAATGTTATAGGTGATATAAACTAGAATGTAAAACAGCTAGACTGATTTGTAATATTATTGTTATATGTGATATGGTATAAACTAGAATGTAAAACAACAGTATTTATTTCAAATACTAATGTTAGATGTGATATGATATAAACTAGACTGCAAAACATCTTGATTTATTTCAAATACTAATGTTAGATGTGACATGATATAAACTAGACTGCAAAACATCTTGATTTATTTCAAATACTAATGTTAGATGTGACATGATCTAGAATGTAAAACAACTAGACTAATTTCAAATACTACTGTTAGATGTGATATGATATAAACTAAAATGTAAAACAACTAGATTCATTTAAATACTACTGTTAGATGTGATATGATATAAAGTAGAATGTAAAACAACTAGATTCATTTAAAATACTATTGCTATATGTGATATGATATAAACTAGTATGTAATACAACTAGATTTAAGTTGTTGTTTAGAAACACTAGTAACCATAGTAACCATAGGGTTGGTAGGACCTTTATGTTATAGTGGAGAAACACTAGTAACCATAGTAACCATAGGGTTTGAAGTTAGTGATCTCATATTTATTTCTCAGATGCTCTTATTAAGCACATGCTCTGCTATAAAACCGAGGTAATTGACTGGAGGGGAAACGCTCGGCCTCCATTCACTATTGGAGTGCATACAGATGACATGTATTTTTCCCCTGCCCCTGTTCCTGCCGATTTGATAATGGGCCATTCTAAATCAAAACTAATTTGATATATTTGAAAATACAAGATTAAGTTGAGGATAGTCTGACTGGTGAAAATATGATCACTTGATGAGAGAACAGCTGTGCAGCCTGAGGCAAGGAACAGATGGCAAACTTTATTTGCTAGTTTCTCAAGTCATCAATAGCCTATAGTCGCATCATACAGCCCAGATATGTTTTGATTTCTAGCACATTCTAAGATTTCTATCATTCACAACTAAAGTTGCCAAATAATTGAATCTAGCTTAGAGGACCTGTTTCAAATGATCACTTTTACGCTCAACATACTGTATCTACTTCATACGCACACTCGCTCTGTAAAGGTACAAATATCCAACAAAGTTCAAATAAATTGATCTTACTATAAAATCATATAAAATGAAATTATGGCACAGGACTTATCAGCATATCTTTTCACCTAAAATGAACAAGCCTAAAGCCTATGGCATGGAGCATAACAAGATAACATATGCCTACAGTAGCCCAAATCTTTTTCTATTCTTCTGAAATACATGTTTCTTTAGACCTGACTAAAATAAATAATGGATTGATTAAGGTGGTATATATGAAATTGATGTATTAGACTTTTTTAAATGTAGACACGCATCAGAGGCATGTACTGTATGTGTGGAGGACTGGAGACGCTAAAAGGGTTTATGTTCATTCATGGTAAATAACCGTGAGAATGGCAGGCTTTTGCATGGCAACAACCGACTGACAAAATGTCATGACAGCCACAGCCCTAGTCAGACTCAGGGTAATATACTATAGTCAGACTCAGGGTAATATACTATAGTCAGACTCAGGGTAATATACTATAGTCAGACTCAGTGTAATATACTATAGTCAGACTCAGGGTAATATACTATAGTCAGACTCAGGGTAATATACTATAGTCAGACTCAGGGTAATATACTATAGTCAGACTCAGGGTAATATACTATAGTCAGACTCAGTGTAATATACTATAGTCAGACTCAGGGTAATATACTATAGTCAGACTCAGTGTAATATACTATAGTCAGACTCAGGGTAATATACTATAGTCAGACTCAGTGTAATATACTATAGTCAGACTCAGTGTAATATACTATAGTCAGACTCAGGGTAATATACTATAGTCAGACTCAGGGTAATATACTATAGTCAGACTCAGGGTAATATACTATAGTCAGACTCAGGGTAATATACTATAGTCAGACTCAGGGTAATATACTATAGTCAGACTCAGGGTAATATACTATAGTCAGACTCAGGGTAATATACTATAGTCAGACTCAGGGTAATATACTATAGTCAGACTCAGGGTAATATACTATAGTCAGACTCAGGGTAATATACTATAGTCAGACTCAGGGTAATATACTATAGTCAGACTCAGGGTAATATACTATAGTCAGACTCAGGGTAATATACTATAGTCAGACTCAGGGTAATATACTATAGTCAGACTCAGGGTAATATACTATAGTCAGACTCAGGGTAATATACTATAGTCAGACTCAGGGTAATATACTATAGTCAGACTCAGGGTAATATACTATAGTCAGACTCAGGGTAATATACTATAGTCAGACTCAGGGTAATATACTATAGTCAGACTCAGGGTAATATACTATAGTCAGACTCAGGGTAATATACTATAGTCAGACTCAGGGTAATATACTATAGTCAGACTCAGGGTAATATACTAGAGTCAGACTCAGGGTAATATACTAGAGTCAGACTCAGGGTAATATACTAGAGTCAGACTCAGGGTAATATACTATAGTCAGACTCAGGGTAATATACTATAGTCAGACTCAGGGTAATATACTATAGTCAGACTCAGTGTAATATACTATAGTCAGACTCAGTGTAATATACTATAGTCAGTCTCAGGGTAATATACTATAGTCAGTCTCAGGGTAATATACTATAGTCAGACTCAGGGTAATATACTATAGTCAGACTCAGGGTAATATACTATAGTCAGACTCAGGGTAATATACTATAGTCAGACTCAGAATAATATACTATAGTCAGACTCAGGGTAATATACTATAGTCAGACTTAGGGGAATATACTATAGTCAGACTCAGGGTAATATACTATAGTCAGACTCAGGGTAATATATTATAGTCAGACTCAGGGTAATATACTATAGTCAGACTCAGGGTAATATACTATAGTCAGACTCAGTGTAATATACTATAGTCAGACTCAGTGTAATATACTATAGTCAGACTCAGGGTAATATACTATAGTCAGTCTCAGGGTAATATACTATAGTCAGAGTCAGGGTAATATACTATAGTCAGACTCAGGGTAATATACTATAGTCCGACTCAGGGTAATATACTATAGTCAGACTCAGGGTAATATACTATAGTCAGACTCAGGGTAATATACTATAGTCAGACTCAGAGTAATATACTATAGTCAGACTCAGTGTAATATACTATAGTCAGACTCAGGGTAATATAATATAGACAGACTCAGGGTAATATACTATAGTCAGACTCAGGGTAATATACTATAGTCAGGCTCAGGGTAATATACTATAGTCAGACTCAGGGTAATATACTATAGTCAGACTCAGGGTAATATACTATAGTCAGACTCAGGGTAATATACTATAGTCAGACTCAGGGTAATATACTATAGTTAGACTCAGGGTAATATACTATAGTCAGACTCAGGGTAATATACTATAGTCAGACTCAGGGTAATATACTATAGTCAGACTCAGGGTAATATACTATAGTCAGACTCAGGGTAATATACTATAGTCAGACTCAGGGTAATGTACTGTAGTCAGACTCAGGGTAATATACTATAGTCAGACTCAGGGTAATATACTATAGTCAGACTCAGGGTAATATACTATAGTCAGACTCAGGGTAATATACTATAGTCAGACTCAGGGTAATATACTATAGTCAGACTCAGGGTAATATACTATAGTCAGACTCAGGGTAATATACTATAGTCAGACTCAGGGTAATATACTATAGTCAGACTCAGGGTAATATACTATAGTCAGACTCAGGGTAATATACTATAGTCAGACTCAGGGTAATATACTATAGTCAGACTCAGGGTAATATACTATAGTCAGACTCAGGGTAATATACTATAGTCAGACTCAGGGTAATATACTATAGTCAGACTCAGGGTAATATACTATAGTCAGACTCAATGTAATATACTATAGTCAGACTCAGGGTAATATACTATAGTCAGACTCAGGGTAATATATTATAGTCAGACTCAGGGTAATATATTATAGTCAGACTCAATGCAATATACTATAGTCAGACTCAGGGTAATATACTATAGTCAGACTCAGTGTAATATACTATAGTCAGACTCAGGGTAATATACTATAGTCAGACTCAGGGTAATATACTATAGTCAGACTCAGGGTAATATACTATAGTCAGACTCAGGGTAATATACTATAGTCAGACTCAGGGTAATATACTATAGTCAGACTCAGGGTAATATACTATAGTCAGACTCAGGGTAATATACTATAGTCAGACTCAGGGTAATATACTATAGTCAGACTCAGGGTAATATACTATAGTCAGACTCAGGGTAATATACTATAGTCAGACTCAGGGCAATATACTATAGTCAGACTCAGTGTAATATACTATAGTCAGACTCAGTGTAATATACTATAGTCAGACTCAGTGTAATATACTATAGTCAGACTCAGGGTAATATACTATAGTCAGACTCAGGGTAATATACTATAGACAGACTCAGTGTAATATACTATAGTCAGACTCAGGGTAATATACTTTATTCAGACTCAGGGTAATATACTATAGTCAGACTCAGGGTAATATACTATAGTCAGACTCAGGGTAATATACTATAGTCAGACTCAGGGTAATATACTATAGTCAGACTCAGGGTAATATACTATAGTCAGACTCAGGGTAATATACTATAGTCAGACTCAGGGTAATATACTATAGTCAGACTCAGGGTAATATACTATAGTCAGACTCAGGGTAATATACTATAGTCAGACTCAGGGTAATATACTATAGTCAGACTCAGGGTAATATACTATATTCAGACTCAGGGTAATATACTATAGTCAGACTCAGGGTAATATACTATTGTCAGACTCAGGGTAATATACTATAGTCAGACTCAGGGTAATATACTATAGTCAGACTCAGGGTAATATACTATAGTCAGACTCAGGGTAATATACTATAGTCAGACTCAGGGTAATATACTATAGTCAGACTCAGGGTAATATACTATAGTCAGACTCAGGGTAATATACTATAGTCAGACTCAGGGTAATATACTATAGTCAGACTCAGTGTAATATACTATAGTCAGACTCAGTGTAATATACTATAGTCAGACTCAGGGTAATATACTATAGTCAGACTCAGGGTAATATACTATAGTCAGACTCAGGGTAATATACTATAGTCAGACTCAGGGTAATATACTATAGTCAGACTCAGGGTAATATACTATAGTCAGACTCAGGGTAATATACTATAGTCAGACTCAGGGTAATATACTATAGTCAGACTCAGGGTAATATACTATAGTCAGACTCAGGGTAATATACTATAGTCAGACTCAGGGTAATATACTATAGTCAGACTCAGGGTAATATACTATAGTCAGACTCAGGGTAATATACTATAGTCAGACTCAGGGTAATATACTATAGTCAGACTCAGTGTAATATACTATAGTCAGACTCAGTGTAATATACTATAGTCAGACTCAGGGTAATATACTATAGTCAGACTCAGGGTAATATACTATAGTCAGACTCAGTGTAATATACTATAGTCAGACTCAGGGTAATATACTATAGTCAGACTCAGGGTAATATACTATAGTCAGACTCAGTGTAATATACTATAGTCAGTCTCAGGGTAATATACTATAGTCAGACTCAGGGTAATATACTATAGTCAGACTCAGGGTAATATACTATAGTCAGACTCAGGGTAATATACTATAGTCAGACTCAGGGTAATATACTATAGTCAGACTCAGGGTAATATACTATAGTCAGACTCAGTGTAATATACTATAGTCAGACTCAGTGTAATATACTATAGTCAGACTCAGTGTAATATACTATAGTCAGACTCAGGGTAATATACTATAGTCAGACTCAGGGTAATATACTATAGTCAGACTCAGGGTAATATACTATAGTCAGACTCAGGGTAATATACTATAGTCAGACTCAGGGTAATATACTATAGTCAGACTCAGGGTAATATACTATAGTCAGACTCAGGGTAATATACTATAGTCAGACTCAGGGTAATATACTATAGTCAGACTCAGGGTAATATACTATAGTCAGACTCAGGGTAATATACTATAGTCAGACTCAGTGTAATATACTATAGTCAGACTCAGTGTAATATACTATAGTCAGACTCAGGGTAATATACTATAGTCAGACTCAGGGTAATATACTATAGTCAGACTCAGGGTAATATACTATAGTCAGACTCAGGGTAATATACTATAGTCAGACTCAGGGTAATATACTATAGTCAGACTCAGGGTAATATACTATAGTCAGACTCAGGGTAATATACTATAGTCAGACTCAGGGTAATATACTATAGTCAGACTCAGGGTAATATACTATAGTCAGACTCAGGGTAATATACTATTGTCAGACTCAGGGTAATATACTATAGTCAGACTCAGGGTAATATACTATAGTCAGACTCAGGGTAATATATTATAGTCAGACTCAGGGTAATATACTATAGTCAGACTCAGGGTAATATACTATAGTCAGACTCAGGGTAATATACTATAGTCAGACTCAGTGTAATATAATATAGTCAGACTCAGTGTAATATACTATAGTCAGACTCAGGGTAATATATTATAGTCAGACTCAGGGTAATATACTATAGTCAGACTCAGGGTAATATACTATAGTCAGACTCAGGGTAATATACTATAGTCAGACTCAGGGTAATATACTATAGTCAGACTCAGGGTAATATACTATAGTCAGACTCAATGCAATATACTATAGTCAGACTCAGGGTAATATACTATAGTCAGACTCAGGGTAATATACTATAGTCAGACTCAGGGTAATATACTATAGTCAGACTCAGGGTAATATACTATAGTCAGACTCAGGGTAATATACTATAGTCAGACTCAGGGTAATATACTATAGTCAGACTCAGTGTAATATACTATAGTCAGACTCAGTGTAATATACTATAGTCAGACTCAGTGTAATATACTATAGTCAGACTCAGGGTAATATACTATAGTCAGACTCAGGGTAATATACTATAGTCAGACTCAGGGTAATATACTATAGTCAGACTCAGGGTAATATACTATAGTCAGACTCAGGGTAATATACTATAGTCAGACTCAGGGTAATATACTATAGTCAGACTCAGGGTAATATACTATAGTCAGACTCAGGGTAATATACTATAGTCAGACTCAGGGTAATATACTATAGTCAGACTCAGGGTAATATACTATAGTCAGACTCAGGGTAATATACTATAGTCAGACTCAGGGTAATATACTATAGTCAGACTCAGGGTAATATACTATTGTCAGACTCAGGGTAATATACTATAGTCAGACTCAGGGTAATATACTATAGTCAGACTCAGGGTAATATATTATAGTCAGACTCAGGGTAATATACTATAGTCAGACTCAGGGTAATATACTATAGTCAGACTCAGGGTAATATACTATAGTCAGACTCAGTGTAATATAATATAGTCAGACTCAGTGTAATATACTATAGTCAGACTCAGGGTAATATATTATAGTCAGACTCAGGGTAATATACTATAGTCAGACTCAGGGTAATATACTATAGTCAGACTCAGGGTAATATACTATAGTCAGACTCAGGGTAATATACTATAGTCAGACTCAGGGTAATATACTATAGTCAGACTCAATGCAATATACTATAGTCAGACTCAGGGTAATATACTATAGTCAGACTCAGGGTAATATACTATAGTCAGACTCAGGGTAATATACTATAGTCAGACTCAGGGTAATATACTATAGTCAGACTCAGGGTAATATACTATAGTCAGACTCAGGGTAATATACTATAGTCAGACTCAGTGTAATATACTATAGTCAGACTCAGTGTAATATACTATAGTCAGACTCAGTGTAATATGCTATAGTCAGACTCAGGGTAATATACTATAGTCAGACTCAGGGTAATATACTATAGACAGACTCAGTGTAATATACTGTAGTCAGACTCAGGGTAATATACTATATTCAGACTCAGGGTAATATACTATAGTCAGACTCAGGGTAATATAATATAGTCAGACTCAGGGTAATATACTATAGTCAGACTCAGGGTAATATACTATAGTCAGACTCAGGGTAATATACTATAGTCAGACTCAGGGTAATATACTATAGTCAGACTCAGGGTAATATACTATAGTCAGACTCAGGGTAATATACTATAGTTAGACTCAGGGTAATATACTATAGTCAGACTCAGGGTAATATACTATAGTCAGACTCAGGGTAATATACTATAGTCAGACTCAGGGTAATATACTATAGTCAGACTCAGGGTAATATACTATAGTCAGACTCAGGGTAATATACTATAGTCAGACTCAGGGTAATATACTATAGTCAGACTCAGGGTAATATACTATAGTCAGACTCAGGGTAATATACTATAGTCAGACTCAGGGTAATATACTATAGTCAGACTCAGGGTAATATACTATAGTCAGACTCAGGGTAATATACTATAGTCAGACTCAGGGTAATATACTATAGTCAGACTCAGGGTAATATACTATAGTCAGACTCAGGGTAATATACTATAGTCAGACTCAGGGTAATATACTAGTCAGACTCAGGGTAATATACTATAGTCAGACTCAGGGTAATATACTATAGTCAGACTCAGGGTAATATACTATAGTCAGACTCAGGGTAATATACTATAGTCAGACTCAGGGTAATATACTATAGTCAGACTCAGGGTAATATACTATAGTCAGACTCAGGGTAATATACTATAGTCAGACTCAGGGTAATATACTATAGTCAGACTCAGGGTAATATACTATAGTCAGACTCAGGGTAATATACTATAGTCAGACTCAGGGTAATATACTATAGTCAGACTCAGGGTAATATACTATAGTCAGACTCAGGGTAATATACTATAGTCAGACTCAGGGTAATATACTATAGTCAGACTCAGGGTAATATACTATAGTCAGACTCAGGGTAATATACTATAGTCAGACTCAGGGTAATATACTATAGTCAGACTCAGGGTAATATACTATAGTCAGACTCAGGGTAATATACTATAGTCAGACTCAGGTAATATACTATAGTCAGGCTCAGGTAATATACTATAGTCAGACTCAGTGTAATATACTATAGTCAGACTCAGGGTAATATACCATAGTCAGACTCAGGGTAATATACTATAGTCAGACTCAGTGTAATATACTATAGTCAGACTCAGGGTAATATACTATAGTCAGACTCAGGGTAATATACTATAGTCAGACTCAGGGTAATATACTATATACAGACTCAGTGTAATATACTATAGTCAGACTCAGGGTAATATACTATATTCAGACTCAGGGTAATATACTATAGTCAGACTCAGGGTAATATACTATAGTCAGACTCAGGGTAATATACTATAGTCAGACTCAGGGTAATATACTATAGTCAGACTCAGGGTAATATACTATAGTCAGACTCAGGGTAATATACTATAGTCAGACTCAGGGTAATATACTATAGTCAGACTCAGGGTAATATACTATAGTCAGACTCAGGGTAATATACTATAGTCAGACTCAGGGTAATATACTATAGTCAGACTCAGGGTAATATACTATAGTCAGACTCAGGGTAATATACTATAGTCAGACTCAGGGTAATATACTATAGTCAGACTCAGGGTAATATACTATAGTCAGACTCAGGGTAATATACTATAGTCAGACTCAGGGTAATATACTATAGTCAGACTCAGGGTAATATACTATAGTCAGACTCAGGGTAATATACTATAGTCAGACTCAGGGTAATATACTATAGTCAGACTCAGGGTAATATACTATAGTCAGACTCAGGGTAATATACTATAGTCAGACTCAGGGTAATATACTATAGTCAGACTCAGGGTAATATACTATAGTCAGACTCAGGGTAATATACTATAGACAGACTCAGGGTAATATACTATAGTCAGACTCAGG